>NC_081553.1:59843570-60143570 GCF_963082655.1 Stomoxys calcitrans | reverse complement strand
AATTTTTAGGGCCAATCAACAAATGAGTTAAGTAAATAAATTAAAAACGATTTTAGGGATGGCTTTTTTTTATTATTAAAGGAAATTTTGAAGGGGAGTTTACTACCTCTTTGTTGTTGTTGTTGTAGCAGTTTGTTGTGTTCCATCTTTCGTCTGCTTGATTCTGTTGAGTGTCAAGACCCAGGAACTCTACGAATAAGATGGAGTGCGTCCACAGGGATCTGGGTCCGAGTCGAGTGGGTCAGGCCGGGCTGTTAAACAGGTGACGTGTATCGTGCGGTTACAATCGGGACATACATCTTGCACGTCGTCATCAATTCTTGCTCTGTAGGAGTTGAGGCGGCTGGATCTGCCGGAATGTAATGGAGCCAGAACTACTCTGGTTTGCCGGGGGAGGTCGATTTCTTCAGGTGCAATGGAAGGCGGTCGTTCTCTAAGGACTACATTCACCCGGTAGCCAATTATCGCATCTGCTCTCGTGTCTGCACGAATGTTGTTGAGACCTGCTTGATATGCCGCTTGTTCTAGAGGTTCTCTCTTGTTGCGCTGAACCTCACGCTCTAGATCGTGTAGATCTACCTTAAGGCTTCTGGGCTGTGGATATCTATCCACAAGTTGATGATTTGGATGGTCTCTGCGATAACAGCCCAAAAGGTATGGCTTAGACAGCAAGTGGTTATGTCTTCACACTGGTAGGATCTTTGTCTCCTGATGGAGGTGGTCCACATGAGAACTGAGCCCGTAGCAGTTCTAACAGATCTGAATATTATTACACTGCGTGTCACAAGACCACACTGGCGCTGCATACCACTTACCACAGACCGTCCAATTGCTTTGTACGTGGTCAACAAGGTTTCTTTGTCTGCACCCCAAGTGCTGCCAGCAAGTGACTTGAGGACCTTGTTTCTACTTTTGACATTATCGCAGATTGCTGTGGCATGTGGGCAAAATGTGACGCCAAGTATTTTGGCACACTTGATGGTCGGTATCATTTCTCCATCGACCAACACAGCCAGCTCAGTATTCTCCTCACGCGTATTTGTAGTGAACAATGTGACTGAAGATTTGGTGGCGGATATCTTTAGATTTCGTGCAACGAAATATGAGGCAAGTTCGTTGAGCTAGACGTTCAACCTATCGCAGATGTCAACAATGGGTGGGGGGCCTTATGCCATGATCGTACAATTGTCCGCATATGATACGATCTCTATGCCTTAAACAGTGCCGGAGATATCACCCCACCTTGGGGAACTCCCTGTTTCACTCTACGGTGTTTCGACTTCTTATCCCTAAATTCCACAAATGACTGGCGACCACACAGATAATTCGCGACCCATCGTGGAGGGACGTGTTGGCGATGTCCTCAAGTAATTTGGCATGGCTGACCGTGTCGAATGCCTTCGATAGGTCCAGTGTCATGAGGACCGTCCTATCACATGGCCTGGGTTGACTGAAGCCATGGCAAATGTGTGTGGTGATGGCATGCACAGCTGTTGTTGTGCTGTTCAGTCTTTGAAATCCATGTTGATACTCGGCGTATGGAAATTCTCCTACGACGCTCGGGAGGAGTAATGCCTCAAGCGTCTTTGCCACTGGTGAGAGAAGGGAGATCGGTGTATACGACTCCCACAAACTCGGGCCTTATCCAGGCTTCAGTAGCGGGATCACTCTGCCCATTTTCCTGACATCGGGAACTATAAAAGTGTTCAAAGACAGGTTGAGGACAGTGGTAAGGCACTCAACTCCAGGTGAATCTAGATTCTTCAAAATCAATGTGGGGATTCCGTCGGAGCCCAACGCCTAAGATGATTTGGCGCCACGGACGACATACGTTACTTCGCCCACGGTAAAATTGTGATGGCTGTTCACCAGCTCGGAGACCACGAATACGGCAAATGGCTCTCCTCCTTGCCCTGTCTCTCTCGGGATGCAAAATAAATTGACGGTTGAACAACCTGGCGCATATCTTCGGATCAGTCACGGTAATCTCGCCAAAAGTGACTGAGGTCCTGCCACCCCGTCTAGCAGGGTTCGAGAGTGATTTTACAGTAGACCACAGTTTGCCTATACCGGTGCCTTACGGTTACATTGCTCCAAGTGTTCCAGCCACAAATTCCACTTATGTTCGTTGACTAGCCTGTTTATTTCCAGATTCAGGTCGCTGATTCTGGGTTTAACGGGGTCCATACCACGAATCCCATCACGCTCGTCTGCGAGTACCTCTGCTTGCGCCGGGAAATTGGGCCGCACTTGGGGTTTTCGACCGGCTGGTATAAAGCGAACGGCTGCTGTGTTAATGATGTCTAAGAATTTCCTCTCGGCCACTAGCACATCTGAGGGCGGTGGCAGTTCACTGAAGTGGCGATTGGTATACTCTCTGAAGCCAGGCCAATCGGCCTTCTTATGATTGATAAACTTCCGGCGCTCAGAGGTTATGAAGTCGGGTGGTCGGTCGATGGTGAGAATTATGGGGAGGTGGTCTGACCCCAAAGAGATGACGGCTTGCCAGGATACGTCACTTAGGAGATCAGGGGATGCAATGGAGATGTCTGGCGCACTGCTGTACCTCCTCGTAATCCTAGTGGGGGCTTCCTCATTCATCGTGCAAAACGTGGAGCTTTCAATCTGCTCTGCCAAAGCTATGCCCTGCTGGTCGTTACCTAGGGGAGAATGCCATGACGTGTGATGCGCATTAAAGTTCCCTAGAACCAGGCGATTATGGCCAGATAGCAACCCACTTTTGTCGGGGTTGTAAGCCTGGCCATTAATCGGGACACAGCTACCAACCGGCGGTATAGCTGTATCTCGGCAATACCGGACCTGACTGCTATCCCCTTGCATTCCATGTAGAGGTCATTAGCGCCATGCGCTGGCGAGAAAGGTCTATATTGCGCGGAATGGTGTATTACAAAGGCCAATCCCTCACCTCCATTCCTTAAGCGATCCTTACGCAGCTCATTGTAACCGTGACAACTGTGCAAGCTGCAGGTGTTGGTCAGCTTTGCCTTCTGGATCGCTAAGACCAATATGCTCTTCCGACTTATAAAGTCCACAGTCTCATCGATCTTGCCACGAAGTCCATTGCAGTTTAATTGCATAAGCGTTACACTTCCCGGCACTGGCCTCGCAATATTTGGGCTGGGATGCTGCCGTTGCGTAAATTGCCGTTCGGGAGCGGTCGGGGGGGGGGGGGGGGGGGGGGGTGGGGTCACATAGTCCGACAACGAGGACGCCGAAGACGACGACGACTACGCTTGTGACCCACTGCTGGCTATGTTCGCACAGCATCTTGCGACATAGTCAGTATAACTATACTCCCGTAGTGAAGTGAGGCCAGAGCAAGATCGGAAATGTACCCAATCCATGCACCGGTTACACCTCACCGACACCGACCGATGATGGAGGCGGTTCTGGCAAACCGAACAGAACCATGGTCCGGGGGTCTTTTCTATCCTGGCCCAGAAGCGTGCGGAGAAGGCACTCTGTGATGTGCCTCTCCCATGATGAAAAAAGACGAGCACGTACACTGAGGCGGCAGCCATTGCCGATGAGGATTCCATCGGGTCAATCCGGTGCGTACAACCGGCTGCCATGGGATTGTTATGTGTTGGTGTCTTTGTGTTATGTATTGGTGGCTTGAGGGCTTTTTTGGAATTTAAAGGCATTGGCTCTTTTCATATAAAACATGAAAAAAGGCAGTGCCTCATTGAGTGCATTCTAAATATTGGCATTGTTTCAATTGCCCTGATGATAAAACGCCTTCAATACAACATTTTAAATAATTTATGATAAGTTTTTCTTTATTAGTGACATTGCATTCCACGCAGTTTTCTGCGCGATTATAGTTTGCCAGGCTTTTCCGCACACACACACACTCATGCAGCAACAGAAACATAAATAAATCTTAGACAATATCGTGTCATGTAATTACCTCCCACACTCATAGTTGTAATAGACAGTGGAACAGAAAGAAAAGGTTCTATGCCCATTCCCCTGGGATGAAAAGCAGCTGCTGAGCCACAATAGGGAAACTGTGTCTGAACCGAAAATCCTTTGAGCGATAAGAAGTTTCGACTGCTTTAAGTCGCCAGGCCCTGATGATGTATCACCGGTTGAAATACAAGCTGTGTCTGATAGACTGGTTCCCTGGCTTTGGGAGACATACTCCGTTTGTATCAGAATGTCATATATACGTGTGGGATGGGGGAACACGAAGGACATTTTCATTTCTAAAGTTGGAAAACCTTACTACACTAAGTCGAACGATTTTCGTACTAGTAGTCTGTTATCCTTTATGCTGAAGACTCTTGAGATGATGATAGAAACAAATCTTAGAGCAGAAATCCTTGGAGATCGCCTGTCTCGGCAGCAGCATGCATATGGTAAAGGCAAATCCAATGAAACAGACCTTCACGACCTAGTCGGCTGCATGGAGGGTTCTCTCGCTGTCAAGAAATATACAATGGTAGCATTTCTTGACATTGGTGCCATCAATAATGTAAAACCGTCATCAATCATGAAGGAGTTGGAGTTTCAACTCTACCGCAAGAAAGTTTATTAATAACTTGCTTACTAAAGGATGCATTACGGCAGGCTTGGGATCTGTGGATCTCAAAAGATGGGTCAGCAGAGGAACACCTCAAGGAGACAATACACTCTCCTCTACTTTGGAATATAGCCATTAACACTATGTTATTGTCTCTGGCAGAAAAAGGTGTAAAAGTGGTCGACGTGGCAATTGCTGTTAGGGGAAAGTTTCCCAGCACCCAGAGATATATGTCAGGAAGCTCTAAGTGCAACAGCAAAGTGGGCTACCGAAAGTGATCTAGATATAAGTCCGTGCAAGACAGAAGTAGTTCTTTTCAGCAGGAGATACACGTAGCCTACAGTGGAACCTTTATTTACAGAAAGCACAAAATACCTGGGTGTTTTGCTGGACAGGAAAATGAACTTCAAATCCAACATTTTGGAAAGATCAAAAAGGCAACTCTAGCCCTATCCACCTGCAAGAAAGCCATTGGCAAAAGTTGGGGGCCCAGACCGCGTGTCATGGATTGGGTATATACTGCAGTTGTCAGACCTATGATGCTATATGGTGTTGTGGTCTGGTGGACGGCGCTTTAAAAATCCACCTTCTCAATACTTTACCGGATGCAAGATATGATGTCATTACGACGATTGGCATAAATATCTTCTCAGGCAGCCAGGCAGCCTAATTAACCCGCTCTCGACTCTCGCATATCTCTCAACGAGATGGCTGAACAGTTCAAAATTCACCTATTCTGGGTGCCGGGCCTCAGAGATATCCCAGAGAACTGTAAAGCGGAGGAGCCTGCGAGGCTAGGAACTACCCTTCACATTCCAAGGATATTTGAATCTGTGGGTATGCCTCTAGCGACATGTAAGCTAAGTTTTCAGGACCAGGCCCGAAGAAGAAGACTTCCTTGCTCCAGTTACTTCATCCATTCTGGCAACACGACCTAGCCAACGCAGCCGTTGTATTTTGATGCGTGTAACTATGCTATCGTCGTCATACAGTCGACATACAGCTCGTGGTTCATACGTCGCCTATATTCTCCGTTAACGCAAACTGGTCCATATATTTTACAAAGAATCTTTCTCTCAAATACTTCAAGCACTGTCTCATCTGCTTTCACAAGTGCCCATGCTTCAGAACCATATAACAGCACCGATAGTATCAGTGTCTTGCACAGTGTAATCTTCGTCTATCGAGAGGTGGCCTTGTTTCTAAACTGCTGCTTACTTAGTCCAAAGTAGCATCTGTTTGCCAGTATTATTCTTCGCTTAACCTCAAAACTGGTGTCATTCGTTTCGTTTACGGCGGTGCCGAGGTAGATAAAGTTACTGACTATCTCCAAGCTGTGGTTCCCAACTTTCTCCATTTTCTTTATCTGCTCGGTTTTGGAAGGGAGTTTGGGAGTTGAAACCCCCCTTTTGGTATTATCTCCATTTACTGCCAGACCCATTCTTACTGACTCTCTGTCGATTCTTTCAAAGGCTGCAGTTACTACCTCCGGTGACCGACCTATGATATCGATGTCGTCGTCATAGGCGAGTAGCATGTGTTCTCTTGTGATTAGTGTGCCATATCTATTCACATCTGCATCTCGTACAATCTTCTGCAGCAGGATATTAAAGAGATCACACGATAGGCTGTCTCCTTGTCTGAAACCTCGTTTGGTATTAAATGGTTCGGAGAGATTCTTTCTTATTCTTACAGAGGAACGCGTATCACCAAATGTCATCCTGCAAAGTCTTATCAATTTTGCAGGGATACCAAACTCAGACATGGCTTGAAATACCTTTGAACATAGAGTAGTATCGAAGGCAGCTTTGTAGTCAACAAAGAGATGGTAGGTGTTGGTTTGTCCTTCTCAGGTCTTTTCCAGGATTTGGCGCAGTGTGAATATCTGGTCTAGGGTGGATTTACCAGGTCTAAATCCGCATTGATGGGGCCCAATTATCTCATTGACTTTAGGTTTTAATCTTTCACACAGTACGCTCGAGAGTATCTTGTATGCGATGGGGAGGAGACTTTTTCCTCTATAGTTGGCACATTCCATCTTGTCTCCTTTCTTATGTACGGGATAGAGTATGATGAGGTTCCAATCATCGGTTATGCGTTCTTCTTGCCAGATTGTGTAGATAAGCTGATGCATTCGCCTTATCAGCGTGTCGCCTCCGGTTTTAAATAGTTCAGCGGCTAACCCGTCGGCTCCTGCTGCCTTGTTGTTCTTTAGTCGGGTCACTGCTACTTGTACCTCATTCTGACTAGGGGGTCTACTTTCTATATCATCATCAGGGATTGATTCTGCGGTATCCTCTTCGCCGGCGACGTTGAACACTAGCAATTGGGTAAAATGTTCTTTCCATATCCTCAGCATACTATCTGTGTCAGATTTCCTTCTTTGTCTCTGCTGGAGCTTGTGCCTGCACCAAAGCCATCGGTTTGATCTTTAATTCTTTGGTAGAATTTCCGGACTTCATTCTAAAGATAAAGAATTATGTCATATGTATATTTATTGATAATATGTTCGTTCAAAATGTCGCTTAAAATGTCATGCATGATTTTCGCAGCAACTGTATGAAAATATCATCTATGATTTGTATGGGCTGTTGACTTCGATTTATCAACGTCATGCACCCTTCTTTTAAGGCGTTTTGACGAAGAGGGTTGCTGGGAGGTTTATTGAGAATCGAAATAAATTGTTGCAGGAAAATGAGCAAATATTGTCGTCGTTTTTTCGGCAAAAGTAGCTGGATCCCAAAATTATTTTTATCAGTGAGGGATTCATTTTTAACAATTTGCCGAAAATAGGAAACTTCGGCCAATGTTTAGATATTGCTCTCATATAAACTGAAGTTGATTTCTTTAGCCCCTACAGGTCGAATTTATTATCCGACATGGCTAAAATTTTGCACAATGGCTTCTCCTGTGACTATCAATAACGTAGTACAGCTCCCATATGAACCGATCTCCAAACTATACATTTTGTGCCCCTAGACGATGCAGTTCTTTTCTAATTCGGCTACTATTACCTCAACGTCCAAGCCAAATATGACCTGAATCAATCCATAACCGGATATAGCTCCCATTTAAATCTATCTCTCGATTTGACTTCTTGAGACCTTAGAAACATCAATCGAGAGATAGGTTAATGTGCAAGCTATGTCAGCTTATGGATCGATTCAGTTCATATTTGGCACATATGTGGAATGTCATAGGAGAAGTTATTGTGCAAAATTTCAGCCAAATCTGATAAGAATTGTGTCATATAGGTGGTAAAGAAGTATAATCGGAAGATTAGTTTATACGGGAGCTGGATGCTGGTTGTCATAGGAGAGGTCCGTAAGCAAAATTTTACCCAACTCAAAAAGCAATTGCGACTTGTAGGAGCTCAAGAAATCAACTTGTAGGAGGTCAATTCAAGCCCATTTTTGTTGCCCTTACAGTCGCTGATTCAAATTTTTTGGAGACCCCTAGCTGCTCACTGGGATTTTTTGCCTTTAAAACTCTTTATTGGGCCCATTATGCCATGGAGAGATACACAATCTCGCAAGGCGTTACACATATTCAAAATCTATGACTGCTGCTTAAATTTAACCACCCTTAATTCAGATTAACTGGCAAATTTTAATGGTGTTAATACCATAAAAATAAATTGAACAAGTAAAAAGGCGTTAAGTTCGGCCGCGCCGAACTTTGGATACCCACCACCTCGGGTATATATATAAACCACCTTTCATCAAAATAAAAATAAACCAATCTGAACCATATACAACATGGATGTCGAAAAGCCTAATTTGAGTCACTGTGTCGAATTTCAGTTTAATCGGATTATAAATGCGCCTTTTTTGGGGCCAAGACTTTAAATCGAGATATCGGTCTATATGGCAGCTATATGCAAATCTTGATAGATCTAGGCCGAATTTAAGAAATATGTGGAGGGGCTTAACTTAACTCTCTGTCCTAAATTTCAGCGACTTCGGACAATAAATGCGCCTTTTATGGGCCCAAAACCTTACATCGAGGGATCGGTCTATATGGCAGCTATATCCAAATCTGGACCGATCAGGGCCAAATTAAAGAAACATTTCGTAGGGCCTAACACAACTCACTGTCCTAAATTTCAGCGACTTCGGACAATAAATGCGCCTTTTATGGCCCCAAAACCTTAAATCGAGAGATCGGTCTATATGGCAGCTATATTCAAATCTAGACCAATTTTGGCCAAATTGAAGAAAGGTGTCGGAGGGCCTAAGACAACTCACTGTCTTAAATTTCAGCAAAATCGGATAATAAATGTGGCTTTTATGGGCCTAAGACCCTAAATATGAGGATGGGTCTATATGGCAGCTATATCCACATCTGAATCGATCTAGGCCAAATTAACGAAGAATGTTGAAGGGCCTAACACAACTCACTGTCCCAAATTTCAGCAAAATCGAATAATAAATATGGCTTTTATGGGCCTAAGACCCAAAATCGGAGGATCGGTCTATATGCCAGCTATATCTAAATCTGAACCGATCTGGGCCAAATTGATGAATGATGTCGAAGGGCCTAACGCAACTCACTAACCCAAATTTCAGCAAAATGGGTTAATAAAGGTTACTTTTATGGGCCTAAGACCCTAAATCGGAGGATCGTTCTATATGGCAGCTATATTCAAATCTTAACCGATCTAGGTAAATTGACGAAGGATGTCGAAGGGCTTAACAAAACTCACTGTCCCAAATTTCAGCAAAATCGGGCAATAAATGTGGCTTTTATTGGCCTAAGACCCCAAATCGGCGGATCGGTCTATATGGGGGCTATATCAAGATATAGTCCGATATAGCCCATCTTCGAACTTAACCTACTTATGGACAAAAAAAGAATCTGTGCAATGATTCAGCTGAATATCTCTATTTTTAAAGACTGTAGCGTGATTTCAACAGACAGAGAGACAGACGGACGGATATGTCTAGATCGTCTTAGATTTTTACGCTGATCAAGAATATATATACTTTATAGGGTCGGAAATGGATATTTCGATGTTTTGCAAACGAAATGACAAAATGAATATACCCCCATCCTTCGGTGGTGTGTATAAAAAGATTTTCTTTTTCATATTTTTTTTTTTTTATATTTACACATAAACCAATTCAGTACATTCTACATTTTTCTTCTGGATTCATACCACTACCCTTGGGACACATAAAGGCGTTAGCGAATTCTTCATAGTTCAATAGGGAACTTTTAACCCTCAAACTTGTAGGCAAATGGGGATCAGTTAAAATCATCATATCTCTGGTCGCCTTCACCATATCAGAACATAAAGTTTGAGCATAGCTTAAGAAAAACAGTTGCTTATCTTTATACACCAAAGCGGGTAGCATTTCCTTGTCGCGATCAATTTGAGGAAGTAAAGCACTTTCGAACCAAGTCCTATAGGTTTCATAAGCCAAACGTATGCCACCATTGTCAGCAATGGTTTCACTTTGTTTGGACCTCTTGGCCAATGGTTGACCTTCGTAGGAGAATCGTTGAGTTTGCTCTATGAAACATTGAGTGCGATTGGCAAAATTAGCAACAGAATGGGCATCCCACAAATCCTGGACTTTGCCTTGTATATCCACCTGCCGACCCACTTCATCGAAGGCATGAATAATTTCATGACCAATTAAATAACCCATGCGGGCAAAATTATAGGCAAAAGGCAGATCCTCATGCCAAAACAGGGATGTATAAATGATAGGCAAGGGTATGCGTATAATATTCTCAGCAAACACATATTGGGGAGTAAAGGACATTTTCAAACTGTCATAGTAGGGTTTGACAGGACCATTCAGTTTGGCCCTATGCTTTGCAGCCTTTGCACTGTAGATGAATTTCAAATTCGTCACATAATCCTGGGGATCCATTACCAAGGTACCATAGTCCTGAGCAAAATCTACCTCCTTATAAGTATTGAATTTGATTTTCAT
This sequence comes from Stomoxys calcitrans, assembly GCF_963082655.1. Classification (NCBI taxonomy): domain Eukaryota; kingdom Metazoa; phylum Arthropoda; class Insecta; order Diptera; family Muscidae; genus Stomoxys; species Stomoxys calcitrans. Next base: position 60,133,079 of record NC_081553.1, on the reverse strand, counting down.
GGCACGTAGCTTTTCCACAGCCAGTTTTCGGGTGGTTTTCTCCAACCAACTGTAATAGGTCTCCGAGGCCAAAGCACCCTCATAGAAAGCCTGTAGATCCAGAAAAATGCTCCTCACATCCTCTTCGGCCATTTGGAAATCCGACTTTTTATAGACCATATTGTCCAGCACATTGGCAAAATATTTTTTTGTTTGGCCATGGCATTTACGCTGACGATCCTCTTCGTTATCCTTGCGGGAAAATGAGGGAGGCACAAATGATTCCAACAATTTGTAAAATATATAATTGGCCACAATCCTTTTGGGGAAGGCTTTGATGATTTCTCCCAAATTTTCCAAATATTTGCTGTCATACTCCAAAACATATCCTCTGGGATATGAACCCAAGCAGGTTTTTACCATACTCTTAATATCCAAATTGGGGGTGTATTTATTGTGCAGCTGATCCAAACTTAATTCGTAGTAATAGCTTTGCACCAAAGCATCGGAGGTGAAATTACCCACCAACATGGCTTCCAGGTTAACCAACTCCTCGGAGGTTTTCTTAGCCAAATCCTCACTTAAACTCAAATAGTTTTTCATATTTTTGGCCATTTCTTTTTCATATTTTTGACGTTGAGCTTCATTTTCGTAAAACGATTTGTTCTTGAATTTAGCCTGACGCACTCCAAGGCGATATATTTTGATTTGCTCCGGGTCCATATGGATATCAAAGTTCAATATTATATTCAAATCATAGTTGTATTTGATTTCAGACACAAGCTTTTGCCAATCAAAGTCTTTGTCCTGCCACTTGTTTGCTGCTAGGGCAGGCATTTGTCCAAACTCTTCCAACAGCTGTCTGAGTTTATTGTTATACTCGTCCCCTTGCGTGATATTCAAACAGGATTCATAGAAATATTTCACCTTTCTTTCCGTCTCGGTATCATCGTATCTTTGGTGTGATAGAAATTTCAAAGTATAATTTCTCCATTGCTGTACCGACAATTGGAAATTATTGGTCTCCACTTCTGTTTCGGTTGCCGGATGTATTTTGGCCCAATTGCCACAAGCAAATGTGTAGAAATCTTCACAGGGATCCACTGATAGGTCCATATAACTACTCATTTCCTGAGAGGTTAATGAGGCCAAGGATACAATTTCGGAAACAGGTGATCCTTGAGTGGCTGTAATGCACCATAGCGTAATTGTCAATATTATGTTCCAAACCTCACAGATGTTTCTCATGCTGCTTCATTCCCCAGTTGTTTGTTTACTTGGTGAACTGCTGTGCAAAAACTAAAATTTGTATGTCATTTTAAAAAATTGAGTGAAAAATATTTTTGCGCTTGTATTTGTTTAGAAAAGCGACTTCAATGAAACATTTGCTCTCTCTCTGCTTCGTGTAGCCTACACCATAACTGTGGTAGCGAATATTATAACTTGGTGCATTTGTTTGTAACGTCAAGGCGAAAAAGAGAGCTCGGGTATATATGTATATAAAAATCGAGATATCGGTCTACATGGCAGCTATATCCAAATCTGGACCGATTTTGGTCAAATTGCAGAAAAATTTCGAAGAGCCTAACACAACTCACTGTCCCAAATTTCGCCGAAATCGAACAATAAATGCGCCCTATATGGCCCCAAAATCTAAAACCGAGAGATCGGTCTATATGACAGCTATATGCAAATCTGAACCGATCTGGTACAAATTAAGGAAGGACGTCGAAGAGCCTAACACAACGCACTGTCCCAAATATCAGCGATTTCGGACAATAAATGCGCCTTTTATGGGCCCAAAACCTTAAATCGAGAGATCGGTCTATATGGCAGCTATATCCAAATCTGAACCGATCAGGGCCAAATTGAAGAAATACATCGAAGGTTCTAAGACAACTCACTGTCTCAAATTTCAACGATTTCGGACAATAAATACGCCTTTTATGCTCCCAAAACCTAAAACCGAGAGATCGGTTTATATGGCAGCTATATCCAAATCTCAACCGATCCTGGCCAAATTGACGAATGATATTGAAGGGCCTTACACAACTCACTGTCCCAAATTTCAGCAAAATCGGATAATAAATGTGGCCTAAGACACTAAATCGGAGGATCGGTCTATATGGCAGCTATATCTAAATTTGAATCGATCTGGGCCGAATTGATAAATGATGTCGAAGGACCTAACACAACTCACTGTTTCAAATTTCAGCAAAATCGGATAATAAATGTGTCTTTTATGGCCCCAAAACCTAAAACCGAGAGATCGGTCTATATGGCAGCTATATCCGAATCTTAACCGATCTGGGCAAAATTGAAGAAGGATGTCAAAGGGCCTAACACAACTCAGTGTCCCAAATTTCAGCAAAATCGGATAATAAATGTGGCTTTTATGGGCCTAAGACCCTAAATCGGAGGATCGGTCTATATGGCAGCTATATACAAATCTGAACCGATCAGAGCCAAATTGAAGAAACACGTCGAAGGACCTAACGCAACTCACTGTCCCAAATTTTAACAAAATCGGAAAATAAATGTGGCTTTTATGGGCTTAAGACCCCAAATCGGTGGATCGGTCTATATGGCAGCTATATCCAAATCTGAACCGATCAGGGCCAAATTGAAGAAACACGTCGAAGGGCCTAACACAACTCACCGTCCCAAATTTTACCAAAATCGTTTAATAAATTTGGCTTTTATGGGCCTAAAACCCCAAATCGGAGGATCGGTCTATATGGCAGCTATATCCAAATCTGAACCGATCTAGGCCAAATTGATGAAGGATGTTGATGGGCCTAACACAACTCACTGTCCTAAATTTCAGCAAAATCGGATAATAAATGTTGCTTTTATGGGCCTAAGACCCCAAATCGGAGGATCGGTCTATATGGCAGCTATATTGAAATCTGAACCGGCCAAATCTGATGGGCCAAATTGATAAATGATGTCGAATAGCCTAACGCAACTCACTTTCCCAAATGTCAGCAAAATCGGATAATAAATGTGGCTTTTATGGGCCTAAGACCCCAAGTCGGAGGATCGGTCTATATGGCAGCTATATTCAAATCCGGACCAATCCGGGCCAAATTGAAGAGTGATGTTGAAGGGCTTAACGCAACTCATTGTCCCAAATTTGAGCAAAATCGAATAATAAATGTGGCTTTTATGGGCCTAAGACCCTAAATCGGAGGATCGGTCTATATGGCAGCTATATCCAAATGTAGACCGATCCGGGCCAAATTGATGAATGATGTCGAAAGGCCTAACGCAACTCACTGTCCCAAATTTTAGCAAAATCGGATAATAAATGTGGCTTTTATTGGCCTAGGACCCTAAATCGGCGGATCGGTCTATATGGGGGCTATATCAATATATAGTCCGATATGACTCATCTTCGAACTTAACCTGCTTATGGACAAAAAAAAAAAAAGAATCTGTGCAAGATTTCAGCTCAATATCTCTATTTTTGAAGACTGTAGCGTGATTTCAACAGACAGACGGACGGACATGTCTAGATCGTCTTAGATTTTTACGCTGATCAAGAATAGGATCGGAAATGGATATTTCGATGTGTTGCAAACGGAATGACAAAATGAGTATACCCCCATCCTTCGGTAGTGGGTACAAAAATAACGATCGTCTTGGAGTTACAAAGTGATTCCTAAAAGACATGTCCGTCCGTCTTTCCGCGCGCCTCTCCATTCGTGTGTTCATGCATTCTTGCAGATCATCTTATTGTCATAATGGCATCAAATTGCTTACACCGTTTTCACTTTCTTTGGTTCAAGGACCAACGATAATGATGTTGAAAAATCGGTTTTTATTAAGATATTGTCTTTTTACACCTTTCTATCTGATGTATAATATAAGGGAAAATTTCATTAAAATCTAATCCGCTTTATATAAATCAGACAAGCGCTTCAATGGAGGACACCGTGTCGCATGTCCTCCTATGACGCGGAGTATATGAGTTCGAATGTTGAGTGTGTGGGTTCCAAGAAAATTAGCAAAAATTTCAGCGGCCACATTTGTCAGGTACTGTTAAGTAAATGGCATAACAGTCATAGAAACTTCTCCCCGAATAAGTGTCGTTTTTTTAATTCCTAATTGATGTCTCATCTAAATGCGAAAATTCACAAGATCAAATCAAATTAAGATTACTTTACTTTAATTGGCTATGACAGAATATTTGTTCCACTAGCCGAACATAGAATAGCGTTCCAAGCGACTTGTTGGTGTCTCCCACCACTTGATCTTTCCATCGGGCTTTTGGTCTTCCCGGTTTGCGTGTACCACCATGGTTTTCCTTCAAAAGGCTTCTTTGCTGGAGCTTCTTCATCCATTCTGACAACATGACCTAGGCAACGCAGCCGTTGTATGATATCGTCGTCATACAGCTCGTGGTTCATACGTCGCCTATATTCTCCGTTAACGCAAACTGGTCCATATATTTTACGAAGTATCTTTCTCTCATATACTCCAAGTACTGCCTCATCTGCTTTCAAAAGTACACATGCTTCAGAACCATATAACAGCACCGATAGTATCAGTGTCTTGTATAGTGTAATCTTCGTCTGTCGAGAGGTGGCCTTGTTTCTAAACTGCTGCTTACTTAGTCCAAAGTAGCATCTGTTTGCCGGTATTATTCTTCGCTTAATCTCAAAACTGGTGTTATTCGTTTCGGTTACGGCGTTGCCGAGGTAGATAAAGTTACTGACTGCCTCAAAGTTGTGGTTCCCAACTTTCTCCCTTTTCTTTATCTGCTCGGTTGTGCAAAGCTTTTTGGGAGATGAAACCATTCATTTCGTCGTATTTCCATTTACTGCCAGACCAATTTTCTTTCAAAGGCTGCAGTTACTACCTCCGGTGACCGACCTATGATATCGATATCGTCGGCATAGGCGTGTAGCATGTGCTCACTTGTGATTAGTGTGCCATATCTATTCACATCTGCTTCTCGTATAATCTTCTCCAGCAGGATATTAAAGAGATCACACGATAGGATGTCTCCTTGTCTGAAACCTGGTTTAGTATTAAATGGTTCGTAGAGATTCTTTCCTATTCTTACTGAGGAACGTGTATCAGCAAGTGTCATCCTGCAGATTATTATTAATTTTGTAGGGATACCAAACTCTGACATGGTTTGAAATACCTTTGAACGTAAAGTAGTATCGAAGGCGGCTTTGTAGTCAACAAAGAGATGTTAGGTGTTGATTTTTCCTTCTGAGGTCTTTTCCAGGATTTGGGCAGTGTGAATATCTGGTCTAGGGTGGATTACCGGGACTAAAGCCGCATTGATAGGGCCCAATTATGTCATTGACGTTAGGTTTTAAACTTTCACACAGTACGCTCGAGAGTATCTTGTATGCGATGGGGTGGAGACTTATTCCTCCGCAGTTGGCACATTCCATCTTGTCTCCTTTCTTGTGTACGGAACATAGTAAGCTGAGGTTCCAATCATCGAGTATGCGTTCTTCGAGCCAGATTGCGCAGATAAGCTGATGCATACGCCTTATCAGCGTGTCGCCTCCGGTCCTAAATCGTTCAGCGGGTAACCCGCCGGCTCCTGCTGCCTTGTTGTTCTTTAGTCGGGTCACTGCTACTTGGACCTCATTCTGACTAGGGGGTCAACATTCTATACTATCATCAGGGATTGGTTCTGCGTTATCCTCTTCGCCACCAACGTCGGACACTAGCAATTGGGTAAAATGTTCTTTCCATATCCTCAGCATGTTATCTGTGTCAGTTACCAGATTTCCTTCTTCGTCTCTGCAGGAGGGTGTCCCTGCACCAAAGCCATCGGTTTGATGATAAATTCTTTGGTAGAATTTCCGGACTTCATTCAGACTCCTGTACATCTCAATTCGTTCACACTCACGTCTTTCCATTATCAGCGTGTCGCCTCCGGTCTTAAATAGTTCAGCGGGTAACTCGTCGGCTCCTGCTGCCTTGTTGTTCTTTAGTCGGGTCACTGCTACTTGGACCTCATTCTGACTAGGGGGTCAACATTCTATATCATCATCAGGGATTGGTTCTGCGGTATCCTCTTCGCCGCCCACGTCGGACACTAGCAGTTGGGTAAAATGTTATTTCCATATCCTCAGCATGTTATCTGTGTCAGTTACCAGATTTCTTTCTTCGTCTCTGCAGGAGGGTGTGCCTGCAACAAAGCCATCGACTTGATGTTTAATTCTTTGGTACAATTTCCGGACTTCATTCTAACTCCTCAAATCAAATTTAGATACTGCTCTTATAAACATAATTTTTTTCCATATGCTAACCAATATGATGAAAAGAAGCAATGATGTGTGGCACTAAATAGTCGACTTAGACCGACTTTTCCCTTTTCTGATTGGTTGATAGTATGAAGAACGATTCGTAACAAAAACAAATTCACCCTCCTAATCGTTTGACAAGATCTTGGGGTTATCATACACTAACATTTTGAGAAAAGCTACGGCAAATTGAAATCAATGCTAAATACTTCAGAGTGTAAAGCCAATTGCCAGTCACACAAAATCACTTGACAATGATACATCAAAAACAAGTAAAAAGGCATTAAGTTCGGCGGGAACGAACTTTGGATAGCCACCATCTTGGATATACGTGTAAACCCCATTTTGTCACAATCCAGTGAAAATTGGATAACTTAATCACCCAAATTCGGCACGGACATTGAGTGGTCTAATATTCAATTTTATAGAACAAAATATTGGTCTTTTTGGCAGCTATATCTAAATATAAACCGATCTGAACCATATTGAGGTCGGATATCGGGAAGCTCAAAAAACCTCACTGTTTCAAATTTTAGCGAAATCGGGTAATAAATAAAGCTTTTATGGGCTTCAGTCCCCTTATCGGCAGATCGGTCTATATGACAGCTATATCTAAATATAGTCCGATCTGAACCATAATTGGGTCCTGCGTTAGGAGGCCTTAACCTACTCACTGTTCAAAATGTCATTGAAATCGGTTAAAAAATATAGCTTTTATGGTCTTCAGAAGGCCGATTCTTCCTCCCGAGCGTGGGGAAGAAACCGCCGTCCCCACTCAAGCAAGAATGTACCTACGTGGAAGCTTTTGGCATCACCCTTTGAAACCATCCTGTTCCTTTAGCATGCCTCAGGAGACATAACAGAGATACGTTCGCAAGTTCACCCAGATCGCAGAAGAAACGGCTCTCTAGAAAGGAGAGCCTACGTCTCTGCAGACTCCGACAAGAACACAGAAAATGTTCAAGAGTATACTCCTCATTCTCATCGAGGCAACTCCTACAAAAATCATTGTGCAGTATCCCCATGCGCCCTGCCATGCGGCCTATGGCACAGTGTCCGGTTATGACCCCTCTCCAGATACTCCTCCCTCCCCTGGGCGATGGCTGGCCATAGCGCCTTTGCAGTTCGGCAACCATCCACCGAGTTCCACCTCGCCAACGAAGCCGCCCTGGCCCCTTTACCCCTCTACCGTGTTCAGTGACTCGATAAATGGCACTTAGGCAAGACCGATGACTGGTCTACCGGGCGCAGACGAACCCTTCCTGGCGCCCTCGTCTCACCTCTCATTTCCTGCAATCCCCTCATGCCCAGGAACCCATGTCAGCATCACATCGTGAGCCCGGTACCTCTCCAGGGACTCAAAACCACCCGCCACGCATCTGTACCTCACCATTCTAGACCCTAATGCCTTGACTACCGCCATACTGTTCTCATAAATTCTGAGTTTCGAGGGCGGTAAGTCCCTTACCAGACCGATGAGTGGTCCGCCCGGCGCAGACAAACCCCTCCTGGTGCACTCGTTCGCCCTCTCATTTCCTGGAATCCCTTCATGTCCATTAACCCATGTCAGCGTCACATCGTGGGCCCGGAGCCTATCCAGGGTCTCCAAACAATCCGCCACCCATCTCGACCTCACCATCCTCGACCCTAAGGCCTTGAGCGCCGCCATACTGTTCACATAAATTCTGAGTTTCGACGGCGGTAAGTCCCTTACCAGACCGAAGAGTGGTCCGCCCGGCGCAGACAAACCCCTACTGGCGCACTCGTCCGCCCATTCATTTCCTGGAATACCATATCCTCATGCCCAGGAACCCATTTCAGCATCACATCGTGGGCCCGGAGCCTACCCAAGGACTCCAAACAACCCGAAATGCATCTGGACCTCACCATCCTTGACCCTAAGGCCTTGAGCGCCCCCATACTGTCCGCATAAATTCTGAGTTTCGAGGACGGTAAGTCCCTTGCCAGAATTTCTCTGAGGCCACTTCAATAACACAGACCTCTGCGTGAAAGACCGTACACTCATCCGGCAGTCTCAGAGTCATACTGATTTTGAGTGCATCAGAGTAGACCCCAATCCAGTTCCTGACTCCATTTTGGAGCCATCTGTGTAGATCGAGGTCTCATCCTTCTCAAGTACACCATTCGCCCTTCATTCGTGCCTCTCAGGAAATCGAATCGCGAATGCCCTCACTTCAGTCGGCATTGGTGCCAGGTAGTGGGAGATTGTCCTCAGACTACCCTCCGCATCCATAAAATCGAACGAACCCAAAATTGAACTGTGGCCGCAACCATCCTCCCTCCTCATGCCGAACTCCCTCAGCCTAAGCGCAACCCTGACGGCTCAGTTCAAGATATTGGCTTCAATGGGCCGCATATCCAGCATCGCCTCCATGCCTGCCTGCTATGCGGATCTGAGTGCCCTTGTGACCCCGACGCAGGCAAGTCTCTGAACCTTCTCGAACTGCCTCGCACACGCCCTCTTCCCTACTGCATTCCACCATACCAGGGCTCCATACGCCAGTACTGGTCTCACGATGGCCGTATACATCCAATAAATCATCTATGGAGTTACCTCCCACTTCCTAGGACAGTTTCGAATCAAGGACTATGCCTAGGTACTTCGCCACCTTCAACAGGTGCAGGGTGATACCGTCCAAGGACGGGAGTCGGAACTCCGGTATCTTACAGTGAAGAGCACCAGCTCCGTCTTCCCGGGTTGATCCTCAACCCATTTCTGGTAGCCTATCGCGACAGCCTCCTCAGAGACCCTTTCATGATCTCGTTGATCGTCGACAGAAACCTTCCTCGGACCAGCAACACGACATCGTCCGCACAAGCAATTATCATCCTGCCACCCCCGTCGATATCCAATAGGATTTCATTTTTTTGTAGAATCGGTGAGAACACCCCTACCTGGAGCGTACCTCTGGTCACACGCCTTCTGACCACATTATCTACCAGGTTCGCATTAATTATTCTGCCATAAAGCATTTTATTGGTCCGCTGGGAGATTAAGGGGACCCCATGCGGTCCAGTGCGGCAACTATCGTCCCTATCTCCACATTATTGAAGGCCCCTTCAATATCCAAGAAGGTCGCGAAAGTGTATTCTGCTAAAAATTTATACAAAATAAATTTAGTCGAAGGGCATATTCTACAAACCAAACTTCTGTCAAACCAGCAAAAAATTAAAGCTTCTAGGAACCGAACTAGGATGGTCGAGAGACCTGTTTACATGGTAGCTATATCAGGTGATAGTCCGATTCGGACTGTACTTAACACAGTTGTTGTATGTCATTAAAGAACACCATCTGAGAAATGTTTGCCAAATCGGACAAAAATTGCGGCTTCCAGGGGCTCAAAAAGACAAAACGGGTGATCGGTTTATATGGGAGCTATATCCAAATCTGAACCGATATAGCCCGTTTGCAATACCCAACGACCTGCATTAATACTAAGTATCAGTACAAAATTTCAAGCGGCCAGCTTTACGCGTTTGACCGCTATTATGATTTCGACAGCCGGACGGACATGGCTAGATCGACTCCGAATATCGAGACGATCATATAAAACGATCTAGGGTCTTGACTTCTTGAGCCTATAGAGGGCGCAATTCCTATCCGATGTGGCTGAAATTTTGCATGAAGTCTTTTGTTATGACTTCCAACAACTTTGCTAAGTATGGTTGAAATCGGTCCACAACCTTATATAGATGCCACATAAATCGTTCTGGGATCTTGACTTCTTGAGTCTCTAGAAGGCGCAATTGTTATCCAATTTGGCTAAAATATTGTACAATGACTTTCTCCATGACCTTCAACGTACGTGTCAAATAAGGTCTAAAGCGGTCTACAGCCTGATACAGCTCCTATATAAACCGATCTCCCTATTCTACTTCTTAAGCCCTTAAAGGACGCAATTCTTTTTTAAAAATTTTCCACAATGACGTCTACTATGATGTCCAACATTCATTTCAAATATGGTCTAAATCGGACTACAAATGCAAATTTGCCCATGAACATTCCACTAAGGAACCAGGGGCGAACATCTCACATATCAATGAGTGCTGTCCGATTCAAATTTAAGTTCAATGATAAGGGGCCTCCTTTTAGTAGCCGAGTTCGAACGGCGTGCCGTAGTGCGACACCTCTTTGGGGAGTAGTTTTTACTTGGCAAAGTACCTCACAAATGTAGCCAGCATTTGTAAGGGGATAACTACCGCTGAAAAATTTTCTGATGTTCACTCCAGGGTTTGAACCCAGTCGTTCAGCATCATGGGCGGACATGCTAATGTCTGCTCTTCGGTGGTCCAAATCAAACTATAACTTGATATATCTCCAATCGCATAGCAATTCTGTACTTTTATCCTTTGTCTGCCTTAAAAGAGATACCGGGAAAAAAAACTCGAGAAATGCAATCCATGGTGGAGGGTATTTTAGATTCGACCCGGCGTAACTTAGCACGCTTTTACTTGTTGTACCATAAATTCTGCTGTTGATAGGCCTTCAATCAGCCTCATTATTCCGCGATCCTGGTTCCTCTATGAGTCCCATAAATTCTGCTCTTGATAGGCCTTCGATCAGCCTGATTATTCCATGATCCTGGTTCCTCTATGAGTCCCGTCGTATCCTGTGGAAATTGCGTTTTCATCAAAAGCCACAACATGTCCTGCTTTGTTTCTGCTCTTACCTCCATGTCAGCTACTAACATTTTAGCTTGATCAGCTTCATTATTTCATGATCCTGGTTCCTCTATGAGCCCCGTCGTATCCTGTGGAAATTGCGTTTTCATCAAAAGCCACAACATGTCCTTCTTTGTCCCTGCTCTAAATTCCATGCCATCTACTTTCGTTTCAGTTTGGAAACTCTGGTTATGCAGGGTTTTTCTAAGGCTGATTCCCTTTCTCGAGGAGGAAATCTATCTATTGGGTTGCCCAAAAAGTAATTGCGGATTTTTTAAAAGAAAGTAAATGCTTTTTTAATAAAACTTAGAATGAACTTTAATCAAATATACTTTTTTTACACTTTTTTTCTAAAGCAAACTAAAAGTAACAGCTGATAACTGACAGAAGAAAGAATGCAATTACAGAGTCACAAAAACTTGTCAACGCCGACTATATGAAAAATCCGCAATTACTTTTTGGGCAATCCAATATTGTTGAAAAACTCCACTCCACACTTTTGTAGTAAACCTGTTGACATTGTCGTCAATGTGTTCTATGGACAAATCAGAGGAACTTTCTCAAGTCTTTCTCGGAGTAGTTTTCCGAATTTTGTTGTTGATTTCTCCTTATTTTGGAATCTTATCCAATTTGGCAGTGCTCCGAGAAGCAATGCTCCATGGAGGCCCTCCAATCCCCAACTTTTCTTTTGATAACCTAGCACTTTTTTAACCATTGCGCATCACAGAATCCCAAAATTTGCCCTTCTCCAAATATTTAAATTTCCTTAACTACTGTGCGATGACAAATATTTTATAATAACCCATAACACAACTCTAATAAAGAGGATGATAAAAGAAGCATTTCTTAAGTAGACATCATAATATTGTCATTTATTATATTTTCGCGTATACAATTTATATACATTTTTGTAGGCAATATTCGAAACAGAAAGGCAAAAACAAAAAAAGGCAGCCGAAGCGAGGACAATGCTTTATTACAAACATTTTATTCTCATGAGAAACACACACACAGAAAAAACCCTCAGAAGACAGAAAAAAAAACGCTGCGAAATACAAAAATCCTTTGTAAAACAACTACAACAAAAAAAAATGGCAACACAACATTAAACTTATGTTTACATATTTATATGTCAAATATATAATTTTCCACAAAAATGACTTGAACATCCAACATCTATGCTACACTACCCTCATAGCCAGCACAAGAAACTATTTCTGCCCACACCAAAGCTAACCAAGCCATAGTGGGCTGGCAATGCCAGAGGAACCAACAAGGATAATGTACAACATGCATGTCTAGTTGGCGGAGTAAATCCCTTGCCTTTTGCTAGTTGTTTTGTTTTTTTGCGCTCCTTTTGCTCGCAAGGATTCATAAACAAATATTTTCACAAATAAACAATACAACAATCACACACTACTGTATGAACGCTGTCGAATCGGAAACGATGCTTAATAGTCGATGATTGTGCATGTGTGTGTGGATATGGTGTGTATGAGTGCGTATGTCATTCACTCTTTCTGCAATTGAGTATTTCGGTGGACCCTTTCATTGTGGTATCCTTTGTATACCCAAGAGCTTAGACTCTTTAAGAAAACATAGAACAGCAACTTCGATTATTTGTTGGCGAAACATGTAAGGAACTTCCAAGTCCCATTTTAGGAAGTTACTCTAACCCAGGATTACTCGAACTAGATCAACAACTTTGAACAATGTGAAAATAATAAATTATCAAGGCCCATAGATTGGTACTGTCATAAATGCTGGCTCAAAAGCCGGCTCAATTTTCTTATTATTATACCCACCACCGAAGGATGGGGGTATATTCATTTTGTCATTCCGTTTGCAACACATCGAAATATCCATTTCCGACCCTATAAAGTATATATATTCTTGATCAGCGTAAAAATCTAAGACGATCTAGATATGTCCGTCCGTCTGTCCGTCTGTCTGTTGAAATCACGCTACAGTCTTTAAAAATTGAGATATTGAGCTGAAATTTTGCACAGATTCTTTTTTTGTCCATAAGCAGGTTAAGTTCGAAGATGGGCTATATCGGACTATATCTTGATATAGCCCCCATATAGACCGATCCTCCGATTTAGGGTCTTAGGCCCATAAAAGCCACATTTATTATCCGATTTTGCTGAAATTTGGGACAGTGAGTTGCGTTGGGCCCTTCGACATCCTTCGTCAATTTGGCTCAGATCGGTCCAAATTTGGATATAGATGCCATATAGACCGATCCTCAGATTTAGGGTCTTAGGCCCATAAAAGCCAAATTTTATATCCGATTTGGATGAAATTTGGCACAGTGAGTTGTGTTAGGCCCTTCAACATTCCTCGTCAATTTAGCTCAGATCGGACCAGATTTGGATATAGCTGCCATATAGACCGATCCTCCGATTTATAGTCTTAGGCCCATAAAAGCCACATTTATTATCCGATTTTGCTAAAATTTGGGACAGTGAGTTGCGTTGAGCCCTTCGACATCTTTCGTCAATTTAGCCCAGATCGGTCCAAATTTGGATATAGCTGCCATATAGACCGATCCTCCGATTTATGGTCTTAGGCCCCTAAAAGCTACATTTATTATCCGATTTTGCTGAAATTTGGGACTGTGATTTGCCTTAGGCCCTTCGACATCTTTCTTCTATTTGGCTCAGATCGGTTCAGATTTGGATATAGCTGCCATATAGACCGATCTCTCGATTTGAGGTTTTGGGCCCATAAAAAGCGCATTTATTGTCCGATGTCGCCGAAATTTGGGACAATGTCTTGTGTTGGGCCCTTCGATATTTGTCTTCAATTTGGCTCAGATCGGTCCAGATTTGGATATAGCTGTCATATAGACCGATCTCTCGGTTGACCAATGATATGTACTTATAAGCATTTGGTCCAAATCGGATGATATCTCTAGAGTTGCTATGGGGCAAAAGGTATGCATTTTTCACTGGATTTTGACGAAATGTGGTTCACATATATACCCGAGGTGGTGGGTATCCAAAGTTCGGCCCGGCCGAACTTAACGCCTTCTTACTTGTTTTTTTTTTTTCTTTTCTCAATAAAAAATTCAATGACATTTTATCTAAAGACATTATTTTAGTGAAATTTTCAATGAAATTTCTCCAAAGTCAGAAAATTTTTAAGACAAAATTTCAGCGAAATTTTCTCTCAAGAAAAAATTTTGGTGCAAAACAAGTAACAGCGTGCTAAGATCGGCCGGGCCGAATCTTACATACCCATGACCATGGATCGCATTTTTTAAGTTCCCCGAGCGTACCTATACATCGCCCTACTCAAACGGCTAAAGCTAGAATGATGAAATGATATTCGAACGCTTAGGTACTAATAGTACCCCAAAAGTACGAAATGGTACATATTTGCCCAGCGCAAACGGAAAGTGCTAGAATTATGTTTTGGGGCTCACATTAAAGAGCGTCTCGAAAAAATAAGGTATGGTGAAAAACTTATGGATAATTTACTCCAAGTGAGAGAAATAGTAAATTTAGTACAGCAATTGGTACTATTTGGTACTTTCTTTTTAAATTGAACAAAAGCTCTGAATTTTATAACTTTGGTACACTTTGGCAAAAATAATTGGGTGACTATAAGACTTTTTGGATGTCTGTACATTTAGGTACTAAAAAATGTACCAAAAAGTTACGAAATGAGTGAACTTTGTACAGGACGGATGGATAGAAATAGAATTTAGAAATTTGACTTAAAAGGTATCTGGTGCAAAGGTATGAGGATGAATAGAAACAAGTAAAAGCGTGCAAAGTTCGGCCAGGCCGAATCTTATATACCCTCCACCATGGATCGCATTTGTCGAGTTCTTTGCGCGGTATCTCTTTTTAGGCAAACAAAGAATATTGGATAAGAACTATTGGAGCTACATCAAATTATAGTCCGATGCGGAGCATAAATGAATGCTGAACATTGTATTGGGTTGCCCAAAAAGTAATTGCGGATTTTTTAAATGAAAGTACATGCATTTTTAATAAAAATTAGAATAAACTTTAATCAAATATACTTTTTTACACTTTTTTTCTAAAGCAAGCTAAAAGTAACAGCTGATAACTGACAGATGAAAGAATGCAATTACAGAGTCATAAGCTGTGAAAAAATTTTTCAAAACCGCAATTACTTTTTGGGCAACCAATAGAAGTCATTGTGTAATATTTCAGTTCATTCGGATAAGAATTGCGCCTTGTAGGTGCTCAAGAAGCAAAATCGGGAGCTGGGTTTATATGGGAGCTGTATCAAGCTATTGATTGATTCAGCCATATTAGACACATATGTTTAAGGTCATGAGAGAAGTCGTTGTACAAAATGTCTGCCAAATCGGATGAGAATTGCGCCCTCTAGAGGCTCAGGAAGTCAAGATCCCTGATCAAGCCGATATGGCAGCTACATCAGGTTATGTACCGATTTGCGCCATACTTAGCACAGTTATTGGAAGTCATAACAAAACACCTCATGCAATATTTTAGCCAAATCGGAAAAGAATTGCGTGCTCTATTGGCTCAAGAAGTCGAGATCCAAAATCGGTTTATATGACAGCTATAGCAAATTATGAACCGATTTGAATCATACTTAACACAGTTATTGGAAGTGGTACGTGCAAAATTTCAGTCAAATTGGACGAAAATTGATTTAAGTGAAATTTTTTCTAAAGACAACATTTCAGTGAAATTTTCTCTAAAGACAAAGTTTCAGTGAAGGTTACTCTAAGAGTGAAGGTTACTCTAAGGACAAAATTTCAGTGAAATTTTCTCTAAAGACAAAATTTCAGTGAAATTTTCTCTAAAGACAAAATTTTAGTGCAATTTTCTCTAAAGACAAAATTTCAGTGAAATTTTCTCTAAGGACAAAATTTCAGTGAAATTTTCTCTAAAGACAAAGTTTCAGTGAAATTTTCTCTAAAAAGACAAAATTTCAGTGAAATTTTCTCTAAAGACAAAATTTCAGTGAAATTTTCTCTAAAGACAAAATTTCAGTGAAATTTTCTCTAAAGACAAAATTTCAGTGAAGACAAAATGTCAGTGAAATTTTCTCTAAAGACAAAATTTCAGTGAAATTTTCTCTAAAGACAAAATTTCAGTGAAATTTTCTCTAAAAACAAAATTTCAGTGAAATTTTCTCTAAAGACAAAATTTCAGTGAAATTTTCTCTAAAGAAAAAATTTCAGTGAAATTTTCTATAAAGACAAAATTTCAGTGAAATTTTCTCTAAAGACAAAATTTCAGTGGAATTTTTTCTCAAGACAAAATTTCAGTGAAATTTTCTCTAAAGGCAATATTTCAGTGAAATTTTCTCTAAAGACAAAATTTCAGTGAAATTTTCTCTAAAGACAAAATTTCAGTGAAATTTTCTCTAAAGACCAAATTTAAGTGAAATTTTCTCTAAAGACAAAATTTCAGTGAAATTTTCTCTAAAGACAAAATTTCAGTGAAATTTTCTCTAAAGACAAAATTTCAGTGAAATTTTCTCTAAAGACAAAATTTCAGTGAAATTTTCTCTCAAGACAAAATTTCAGTGAAATTTTCTCTCAAGACAAAATTTCAGTGAAATTTTCTCTAAAGACAAAATTTCAGTGAAATTTTCTCTAAAGACAAAATTTCAGTGAAATTTTCTCTAAAGACAAAATTTCAGTGAAATTTTCTCAAAAGACAAAATTTCAGTGAAATTTTCTCAAAAGACAAAATTTCAGTGAAATTTTCTCAAAAGACAAAATTTCAGTGAAATTTTCTCTAAAGACAAAATTTCAGTGACATTTTCTCTAAAGACAAAATTTCAGTGAAATTTTCTCTAAAGACAAAATTTCAGTGAAATTTTCTCTAAAGACAAAATTTCAGTGAAATTTTCTCCAAACACAAAATTTCAGTGAAATTTTCTCCAAACACAAAATTTCAGTGAAATTTTTTCTAAAGACAAAATTTCAGTGAAATTTTCTCTAAAGACAAAATTTCAGTGAAATTTTCTCTAAAGACAAAATTTCAGTGAAATTTTCTCTAAAGACAAAATTTCAGTGAAATTTTCTCTAAAGACAAAATTTCAGTGAAATTTTCTCTAAAGACAAAATTTCAGTGAAATTTTCTCTAAAGACAAAATTTCAGTGAAATTTTCTCTAAAGACAAAATTTCAGTGAAATTTTCTCTAAAGACAAAATTTCAATGAAATTTTCTCTAAAGACAAAATTTCAATGAAATTTTCTCTAAAGACAAAATTTCAGTGAAATTTTCTCTAAAGACAAAATTTCAGTGAAATTTTCTCTAAAGACAAAATTTCAGTGAAATTTTCTCTAAAGACAAAATTTCAGTGAAATTTTCTCTAAAGACAAAATTTCAGTGAAATTTTCTCTAAAGACAAAATTTCTGTGAAATTTTCTCTAAAGAAAAAATTTCAGTGAAATTTTCTCTAAAGGCAAAATTTCAGTGAAATTTTCTCTAAAGACAAAAATTCAGAGAAATTTTCCTTAAAGACAAAGTTTTCATAAAAATTTCGTTAAAATCAATATTTGAGTGAAATTTTCTTTAAAGACAAAATTTCAGTGAAATTTACTTTTAAGACAAAATTTCAGTGAAATTTTCTCTAAAGACAAAATTTCAGTGAAATTTTCTCTAAAGACAAAATTTCAGTGAAATTTTCTCAAAAGACAAAATTTCAGTGAAATTTTCTCTAAAGACAAAATTTCAGTGAAATTTTCTCTAAAGACAAAATTTTAGTGAATTTTTCTCTAAAGACAAAATTTCAGTGAAATTTTCTCTAAAGACAAAATTTTAGAGGAATTTTCTCTAAGTACAAAATTTCAGTGAAATTTTCTCTAAAGACAAAATTTCAGTGAAATTTTTTCTAAAGACAAAATTTCAGTGAAATTTTCTCTAAAGACAAAATTTCAGTGAAATTTTCTCTAAAGACAAAATTTCACTGAAATTTATTTCACTGAATTTAAAGACAAAATTTCAGTGTAATTTTCTCTAAAGACAAAATTTCAGTGAAATTTTCTCTAAACACAAAATTTCAGTGAAATTTTCTCTAAAGACAAAGTTTCAGTGAAATTTTCTCTAAAGACAAAGTTTCAGTGAAATTTTCTCTAAAGACAAAGTTTCAGTGAAATCTTCATTAAAGACAAAATTTCAGTGAAATCTTCATTAAAGAAAAAATTTCTGTGAAATCTTCATTAAAGACAAAACTTCAGTGAATTTTTCTCTAATGGTAAATTTTTAGTGAAATTTTCTCTGAGGGTAAGATTTCAGTGAAATTTTCTCTTAAGGTAAATTTTTAGTGAAATTTTTTTCTCTGAGGGTAAGATTTCAGTGAATTTTTTCTAAAGGCTTGAGTGTAGTGAAATTTTCTCTCAAGACAAAATTGCAATAAAAATGTCCCTAAAGTCAAAATTTAAGTAAAATTTTCTCTAAAGACAAAATTTTAGTAAATTTTTTTCTAAAATTAAAATTTAGTAAAATTTTCTCGGAGGTAAAAATTCCAGTGAAAGTTTCCCTAAAGAAAAAATTTCAGATGTCCGTGAAGCTAAATGTGAATATAACTTAGCCTAGACACGAACCTGAGATTTTAACAGAGATATGTTAAGTGACTAACAGAGCACTGTTAACTGATTTTCTTTTATTATTTAAATAAAAAAAATTAATTTTCAGCAAATTGTTACTTAAAATTTTCTAAAATCACTTTGTAATGAATTTATCCACAACTATAAAATCCTCAATAATAACCAAACGCTCAAACCTCTATACAAAAAATATATCTTGACGACCTATATGACCCAGTTTTAAAACGGCATTGCAGTGAGCTGGTCATAGATAGGTATTACAAACTAATACCATGATAAGCTCCTGTCAAAAGCTTTTAGAGTCAGGAATCCCCATATTCAAATTATATTTCAGTTTGGAGATATTTGGCTCCTAAAGCTATATTCGAACTGCTGAACTGGTCATAAATAGGTGATACAAAGTAATACCAGGATTAGCTCCTACCAAGAGCTTTTGGAAACAATAGTCCCCATATACAAATTATATTACAGATCTACTTAGTTAGGTTAGGGTTAGGTTGAAAAGAGGGTGCAGATATTAATCCGCCCCATGCCACTATGGATATACACCTACGCCAGTAATCGGCTTGTTTTGCGCTCTGAATGCAAAAAAGTAACCTCGAAAAAGAAAATCAAGTTTGGAATTCTGTGTCATTTACAAAATCCTTAATGGTTCTCCATGCCACGCCCCTAAGTTGGTCCATGTCTGGTAAAGTGTCCCTACCAAAGTGCCGGTATCTTTTAGATGCAAAAGTCGGGTAATTAAAATGGAAAAAGCTCCATCTTCCCTGCATTCTCTACATATGCTATTACTTGCCGCACCCATTATACAAAAGTGAGCTCGTAGTCCTATGTGTCCCGTTACACTGACCTCCTTCTTACTTCCTTTCAGTAATAGCCTCGTCTTCTCACGATCTGGATTCCCCCATAGGATTTTCGTTGTCCTACCGTCCGTTTTGCTGTTCCTCAGTGTTGCAGGCACATTCATCACCCACGCCCTTAACTCGGACTGCGTCGACCCGAAAGGCTTAGATTTAACCAAGTTTATTGACAGCAGTCCTCAGGCCTTCACCGCCAAATTGTCTGCCCCTTCATTTCCCCTTACTCCGTTATGGCCCGGCACCCAAACAACGCGGATTTTGCTATCCTCAGAGAAGGCGTTGATGTCCTTCTTACACTGCAAAACTGTTCGTGACCTTACCGTCCTGGTTGTTATTGCCCTTATGGCAATTTTACTGTCCGTAAAGATGTTCACACTCGACATTCTCGCGTTAGCACCACTCCACCGCACGCATTCCGTGATTGCCCGGATCTCCGCCTGCAGGACCGTATTATGGTCAGGCAGTCTAAAGCAGATCTAAGTCCCTGGGTTCTCAATGTGGACCCCCAAGCCCACTCTGTCCTCTAGCTATCTTCCAGAAAGGTCTTCCAGATGGCAATACTAGGGTTCCTTCAATCCAAGACTGTGCCGTTGGCAGCAGTGCCTTGCACTCGACCTCAAGGTTCATCTCAGGTATCCGATGGGAAACCTCTTCCCTTCCTTCTAGGTTTCCTATCGTCACCTCGATTATGCCGCGATGGTATGAGTTGCTCCCATCCTCAAGGGAGTGTTTGCCTCACACTTAATCTGTATGTCAATGGGAAATATGGCACAGTGTCCTGTGCCATATTTCCCCTTATGTCTCCCATTCAGTAAAATTTTCCCTGAACATAATAGTCAATGGCATAAGTTCAGTGAAATTTTCTAACTGCTCAACTCAAAATATCAATTGCTAGTTTTTTATTCTTGTTTTCCCAAAGATTTGCCATCTTTATTTGCTTTTGCTAATACTTCAGGGAATAAACTAAACGACAGACTACTCCACCTCTGGTGGTCAATGGCAAGAATTACGTCATAAGGTATGACATTGTAGAGAAATAATAAATCATCTCAAATATGACATTTACATACAAAAGGACTCCCGGACCACTCAGACACTAAGCCACCCATCCATCCATCCATCGATCCATTCTCTCACCCCGCCCTTTGGCAACAATTTAATATTAAAATTAAACATGAATCATTTGTTGCATTCATCATTACAGCCAAGCCAATAAAGAGAGAGAGAGAGTGAGGAGCAACGTTGAAAGTACAAGTCCAAGTCCATGTCGATGGATTGGACTCTATGCATCATAAGCATCATCATCGCCATCACTATTCTAGCTAGCCATCATCAGGAACAGAAGCACCCAAAAAAAAAAACACAGGAATTCATATTTGGACAGAGGGCAACAAAAAAAAATATGATAAATTGATTGAAAAACATCAGCAATCGAAAGGGGAGGGAGTGTCGTCGACGACGAGTATCGTGCGACGACGACACTTTCAACAGCAAGGAATTAAACAGTTTTGATGTAACGATTAATACATCACTTGTAATACAAACCAAACATGGCCAAATCTTGACCGTACAACAAGCCACCAATAGACCAAAGCAGGATACTACCTTCTCACCCTCCTTCTTTTCCTTGTCCAATGGCAAGGGAGGATAATAATAATGAATGAAAATCGACAGACGAAAAAGCAAACAAATAAAAAACATTTACGTAAGAATGAACAAAATTTATTCGAATTTAATGAAAATAACACCCCAATACTTCGTTATGGGTATGTAGGAAGGGGAGTGTACAGTGATTACCCAGACATGGAAAATGAAATCTGAAAACATGTCACTTAAATTTTTCCTTTAGAGAAAACTAGCCGAACCGGGACATCGAATTCTTGCCATTGTAGCCTATGACGCAGAACGCGTTCGAATCCTGGCAAGAACATCGAACAAAGCGGTGTTTATCCCCTCTTAATGTTGGCGACATTTGCGAGGTACAATGCCATACATGGTCATTTAAAAAATGTTCCCCAAAGAAAGGTCCCTTATCATCGAGTTTAAACTTGAATCGTAAAGCAATCATTGATGTGTGAGAAGATTGCCCCTGCTCGGTTCCTGGTAGTAATGTTCGTCCTCAGGGTAATGTTCTCATTAGGGGAGGAATGGCACCTCAGACATTTCGGCTCAAATATGGAAATCAAATTAGTGCTGCACTTCCAAATCCTTTTAATTTGAGCCCCATATTGCCATGGCCGGTAAATATGAATCGTTTGGAGGGTTTTTTTTTGAGACTGGGGTGGCCACCGGCACTTTTTTACTGAAAATAGATATCAAATTCTTTTACTTTAGGGGGTGCTTTAGGGTGTACCCCAAAACACTTGTCGCAAAAATTTGGATATCAAATTCGTTTTCTATTCTCAAATACCTTTCATTTAAGTCCCATATTGTCATAATAGGTCAAATAACCCATTTGACGTATCTTTAGGAGGAAAAAAGCCACCTAGACTTGAACGCAAATTTTAATGTCATATTCGTAATCTACTCCCTAATACCTTTCATTTGAGGCCCATATAACCATGGTCGGCTAATATGCCCATTTGGGGGTTTTTTTAGGGGGTGGGCGACCTCCCATTACTTGGACCTAATGTTTTATGCCATATTTGTGATCTACTGCCTAATACTTTTCATTTGAGTCCCATATTCACATGAAATTCGAATATATCTGTTTAGAGGAGTTTTGGGGTTGGAGGGGATAGCCCGCTGGGTACTTGGACCCAAATTTTAATACCATATTCGTTTTCTGGTCTTTAATACTTTTCATTTGATACCCTTATTGTGCCCATCGGACCACTTTCGGATATGGGTGGCGTTTTTGCGATAAAGGGGAGGGTTCGCCTCCATTCGATATCTAAAAATTATATAGCCTATGTTTCCTCCCAGACAAACATACACAATCTATGAAAATTTTAAGAAAATCGGTTCAGCCAAGTATCACACAGTCATAATGGGTCTAATGGCGTTTTTGAGGGGTGGCGTGACGCCCTATACTTCGATCTGATTTTGTATGTCGGATTCAAAATCTACTCCCGAATATATTTCATTTGAGTCCCATATTAAAATGAACGTCCAATATGTCCGTTTGGGGGAGTTTTGGGTTTGGGGCGGCCCGATGGGTACTTAGACTCAAATTTTAATAAAATACTCGTATTCTACTCTCCAATACCTTTCATTTGATTGTCCATATTGTCCTTATCGGTCCTCTGGTGTTTTTGGGGTAACGGGAGAGGCCCCTCCCCCTTCCGTTATCAACAAATTATAACGCTTATTCCTACTTCGTGTCCATATTCGTAATCTACTTTTCATTTAATATACCTTTCATTTAAGTCCCATATTGTCATGATCGTCAAATAAACCTATTTTAAGGGGTTTTGAGGCTTGGGCGGCCCCCTGGTACTTGGACCCAACATTTTTTTATGAAATTCGTACTCTACTCTTGAATACCTTTCATTTGATACCTATATTGTCGCGATCGACCTACTTTTGATTTTGGGTTGTGTTTTTGGCATAAAGGGGAGGGTCCGTCCCCCTTTCGATACCGACAAATTATATAGCCTATGTTTATTTCCATACCAATCTACACAATATGCTAAAATTTCGAGCAAATCTGTTCTGCCGTTTTTCAGTCTATACGGAACAAACAAACCGAGTCCCATATATCCGTGATTGGCTAATGTGCCCATTTTGGGCATTTTTGTGGGGATGGGGTGACCCCCCATACTTCGACATGAATTTTTATGCCAGATTGGTTATCTACTCCCGCATACTTTTCATTTGATACCCATATTGTCCTGATCGGTCCTCTTTTGATTTTGAGTGTTATTTTTGGGGTAACGGTGGAGTGTGCGCCCCCTTCCGTTATCAATAAATTAAAAATCCTATTCCTACTTCCTGACCATATTCGTAATCTACTCCCGAATACCTTTCATTTAAGTCCCATATTGTCATGCAAATGCAAATTTTGCCCATGAACATTCTATTAAGGAACAGGGGCAAACTTCTCACATATCAATGAGTGCAGTCCGATTCAAGTTTAGGCTCAATGATAAGGGGCCTCCTTTTTATAGCCGAGTCCGAACGGCGTGTCGCAGTGCGACAACTCTTTGGAGAGAAGTTTTACATGGCATAGTACCTCACAAATGTTGCCAGCATTAAGAGGGGAAAACCACCGCTGAAAATTTTTTCCGATGGTCTCCCCAGGATTCGAACCCAGGCGTTCAGCGTCATATGCCGACATGCTGCGCTACGGCGGCCCCCATAGTGTCATGATCGTCAAATAAACCAATTTTAAGGGGTTTAGGTTTTGAAAATCGGACCATAAAAACGCTTTTGAAAGCCCGAACAAAATCTTGTAGGGCCGTGGTGACCAACTTTGAAAGCCCACTTATGGGGCCCTAGGACTTCTAGGGCCCTGAAATTTTGCACATAAACTTAATAATACCTCAGCTATAACCATTTTCATGAAGATATCTCTATCCGTTCCTAAATGGCAGACTTATTATACCCTCCACCATAGGATGGGGATATACTGATTTCGTCATTCTGTCATTTGTAACACCTCGAAACATGCGTCTTAGACCCCATAAAGTATATATATTCTTGATCGTCGTGACATTTTAAGTCGAACTAGCCATGTCCGTCCGTCCGTCCGTCCATCTGTCTGTCGAAAGCACGCTAACTTTTGAAGGAGTAGAGCTAGCCGCTTGAAATTTTGCACAAATACTTCTTTATAGGGTAGGTAGCTTGGGATTGTAAATGGGCCAAATCGGTCCATGTTTTGATATAGCTGCCATATAAACCGATTTTGAGACTTGACTTCTTGAGCCTCTAGAGGGCGCAATTGTCGTCCGATTTAACTGAAATTTTGCACATAGTGTTTTAATATCACTTCCAACAACTGTGCTAAGGTCCATAGGGTTAGGTTAAAATCGGTCCATAACCTGATATAGTTGCCATATAAACCGATCTTGGGTCTTGACTTCTTGAGCCTCTAGAAGGCGCAATTCTCATCGAATTTGACTGAAGTTTTGCACATAGTGTTTTGATATCACTTCCACCAACTGTGCGAAGTATGGTCCAAATCGGTCTATAACCTGATTTAGCTACCGTATAAACCGATCTTGGGTCTTGACTTCTTGAGCCTCTAGAGGGCGCAATTCTCATCCAATTTGGCACATAGTGTTTTGATCTCACTTCCAACAACTGTGCGTAGTGTGGTCTAAATCGGTCCATAACCTGATATAGCTGCCATATAAACCGATCTTGGGTCTTGACTTCTTGAGCCTCTAGAGGGCGCAATTCTCGTCCGATTTGACTGAAATGTTGCACATGGTGTTTTGGTATCACTTTCAACAACTGTTCTAAGTTAGGTTCAAATCGGTCTATAACCTGATATAGCTGCCATATAAACCGATCTTGGGTCTTGACTTCTTGAGCCTCTAGAGGGCGCAATTCTCGTTCGATTTGACTGAAATTTTGTGCGTGGTGTTTTGATGTCACTTCCAACAACTGTGCGAAACATGGTCTGTATCAGTCCATCACCTGATATAGCTGCCATATAAACCGATCTTGGGTCTTGACTTCTTGAGCCTCTAGAGGGCGCAATTCTAGTCCGATTTTACTGAAATGTTCCACGTGGTGTTTTTGTATTATTTCCAACAATTGTGTTAAGTATGGTCCAAATCGGTCCATAACCTGATATGGCTGCCATAGAAACCGATTTTGGGTCTTGACTTCTTGAGCCTCTAGAGGGCGCAATTCTTGTCCGATTTAACTGAAATTTAACACATAGTGTTTTGATATCACTTCCAACAATTGTGCTAAGTATGGTTCAAATCGGTCCATGTTTTAATATAGCTGCCATATAAACCGATCTTGGGTCTTGACTTCTTGAGCCTCTAGAGGGCGCAACGCAACCGATTTAACTGAAATTTTGTACGTAGTGTTTTGATATCACTTCCAACAACTGTGCGAAATATGGTCCAAATTGGTCCATAACCTAATATCGTTGTCATATAAACCGATTTTGGGTCTTGACTTCTTGAGCCTCTAGAGAGCGCAATTCTCATCCTATTTGGCACAAATTTTGTACAACGGCTTCTCCCATGGCCTTCAACATAGGTTGCAATATGGTCTCAATCGATCTATAGCTTGACACAACACCCATATAAACCGATCTCCCGATTTTGCTTCTTGAGCTCCGAATCGGACTTTCACTGAAATTGCACTGAATTTTTTTTAGAGAATATAGCACGGAAAATTATTTCTATACTTTCCTTATCGAATCACTGTCCAATGTCTGTTCGCTTCTCAAAACTATTCGCTTTTGTTTTAGGACAAACCCTTATCATTGGGCTCCTTTGTATTTGTTTAATCATACTCAAAATAAACTAACAAAAATCAATTGCAATCTCTCCCTTTAGCACATTTAACAAGCAATCCCCTCCCCCTCCAGGCATAGTCACTAAAGTGACGCAGAAACTAAAACACTTTGTTCTCAAAAAAAAGGATTTATGCTCATCGATCAGTATTAATGAAGAACTTTTATTTATTTTGCTGTGTATTCTGCTAATGCTTCATTCAATGCCACCTAGAAGAAGGGATGAGGGGGGGGAAAGAAAGGATACAATAACTTAAAACAATGTTCCTTGTCTGTAGAATGTGCTGTTCCCTCAATTTCTTCCAGCAAGCTTGAGTCTAATCCCTCTACCGTCATTTACCATATCCATATCCCCAAGGGGTGGTAGAAAAAAGTTTGCTTGGCTCTCGCGCCCCCCAAACAAGTTTCCGTTTCCGCTAATGTTCTATCCCCATTGTCCCTCTTGTTTCCGTTTGAGGCCACCCTGTGGAATTAAGAAAGCGTATGTCATCATGTCGCGCATTGTCTTTCCCTGGCGAATGGTGTCGCGGACTACGTATTTCGTTCGTTTACTTTGGAATGAGATTTAGTGCCAATGATGAGAAGCAAAAGGAAATGCCAGGACTCAGCTATGCGCGGGAGCTAAGCGTCTTCGTTCTTAATCAATGACGCGGCCATAGTTCATTTCACTGCTCAACTTTGTTTCATAGTTCATTTGAAATTTCGGATTTGTTCACATGTCTCTTGTTTTTTTGTGGATTTTGACAAATGTTTTTCTATTTGATTTAGCGCTTTTCTATCCTCCATCGTGTAATTTTATTTATTGCTCCCATTCCTTTACTATGTCTATTGCCACCAGCCAGCTACTCCCTCCTACTGATGGTTCTAAGAAATATTCCAAAATAATTGGCCAATGCTAAAGGACTTGAAGTTAATTGGCAAAGATTTTCTTAAACTGTTGCCAATGGAAACGCTGTTGCTCTGTAGCAAGGACCCCCTTCTAGTCATATTTATACACAAAGTGTTGAGGGGATAAGGCAAAGAGTTGTGACATATTAAACAGAGCCTTAAATCATGTCATCTAACTTTTAAGGACCAGTGAGTAGGCAGTTGAGTGGCCAAGACGAAATTCAAATTCAAGTGATTTTGTTGTGTTTTTTTTTTTTCTTTGAGATGACATGGGGGACATAATATAAATAAATTATAAATTAAATTTAAAACTAGACCCACGCAAATGCTTCCGGCTATACTGGCAAGCAAACACTTTGTCAATAGTATCGAAGATGTAGAAAGCCAAAAAAGTGTTACTTGATCGGTTTTAGCTTGGCAAAACAAAGTCCTTGAACCGTCCTGCATTACATCTTTAACTACTGACTTCCATTTTGTAAGGAGTAGCATAGTAGCGAAGCACTGCTGCCATTGGCAAGTTCTTAGATTGGTGGGACTCTGGTACGAGTACCATCTCAAAGTTCCAACTACGCAGATGGATCAAAGCCACTGGACAGAGTGGGCCTAGGGGTGAACACTGAGGGTTCAGGTCCTGCAGGCTGATATCCGACCAATCGCGGAGGGAGGTCGTACAGTGTTAATGCGTGAACTTCCAGTGTGAACATTTTTAAGGATATTAAGATCACAGGCGGTCTTGGTGTGCAATAGACAAAGTTTTTATACCCACCACCGAAGGAGGGGGGTATATTCATTTTGTCACTCTAAGACGATCTGGCAAAGTCCGTCCGTCCGTCCGTCCGTCCGTTTGTCCATCCGTCTGTTGAAATCGCGCTAAAGTTTTTAAAAATAGAGATATTGAGCTGAAACTTTGCACAGACTCTTTTTCTGTTCATAGGCAATGTAAGTTCGAAGATGGGCTATATCGGCCTTTATCTTGATATAGCCCCCAAATAGACCGATCCGCCGATTTAAGGTCTTAGGCCCATAAAAGCCACATTTATTACCCGATTTCGCTGAAATTTGGAACAGTGAGTTGTATTAGGCCCTTCTGCATCATTCTTTGATTTGGCCCCGATCGGTTCAGATTTGGATATAGCTGCCATATGGACCGATGTCTCGATTTTAGCTTTTGAGGCCATAAAAGGCGCATTTATTATCCGATTTTGCCGAAATTCGGGAGAGTGAGTTGTGTTATGTTGTTCGACATCCTTCTTCAATTTGGCCCAGATCGGTCCAGATTTGGATATAGCTGCCATAAAAACCGATCTCTCGATTAAAGGTCTTGGGCCCATAATAGGCCCATTTTGTGCCCGATTTTGCCAAAATTTGGGACAGTGAGTTGTGTTAGGGCATTCGACATCCTCCTTCAGTTTGGCCCAGATCGCGCTAGATTAGGATATAGCTGTCATATAGACCGATCTCTCGATTTAGGGTCTTGGACCCATAAAAGGCGCATTTATTGTCTGATTTTGGCAAAATGTGGGATATTAAGTTGTGTTAGGACCTTCAATATCCTTCCTCAATTTGGCATAGATCGGTTCAGATTTGGATATAGCTACCATATAGACCGATTTCTCGATTTAATATCTTGGGCCCATAAAAGGCGCATTTTTTTTCCGATTTCGCCAAAATTTGGGACAGTGAGTTGCGTTAGGCCCTTCGACATTCTTCTTCAATTTGGCCCAGATCGGTTAAGATTAAGATATAGCTGCCATATAGACCGATCTCTCGATTTAAAAATTTTGGCACATTTAAGGCGCATTTATTGTCCGATTTCGCCAATATTTCGGACAGTGAGTTGTCTTAGGCCTCTCAACATCCTTCTTCAATTTGGCTTAGATCGGTTCAGATTTGGATATAGCTGCCATATAGACCGATCTCTCGATTAAAGGTCTTGGGCCCATAAAAGGCCCATTTTGTGCCCGATTTTGCCAAAATTTGGGACTGTGAGTTGTGTTAGGGCATTCGACATCCTCCTTCAATTTGGCCCGGATCGCTCTAGATTAGGATATAGCTGTCATATAGACGGATCTCTCGATTTAGGGTCTTGGACCCATAAAAGGCGCATTTATTGTCCGATTTTGCCAAAATTTGGGACAGTGAGTTGTCTTAGGCCCCTCAACATCCTTCTTCAATTTGGCTTAGATCGGTTCGGATTTGGATATAGCTGCCATATAGACCGATCTCTCGATTAAAGGTCTTGGGCCCATAAAAGGCCCATTTTGAGCCCGATTTTGCCAAAATTTGGGACAGTGAGTTGTGTTAGGGCATTCGACATCCTCCTTCAATTTGGCCCGGATCGCTCTAGATTAGGATATAGCTGTCATATAGACCGATCTCTCGATTTAGGGTCTTGGACCCATAAAATGCGCATTTATTGTCCGATTTTGCCAAAATTTGGGATATTGAGTTGTGTTAGGACCTTTAATATCCTTCCTCAATTTGGCTTAGATCGGTTCAGATTTGGATATAGCTGCCATATAGACCGATCTCTCGATTTTATGTCTTGAACTCATTAAAGTCGCATTTATTGTCCGATTTTGCCGAAATTTGGGACAGTGAGTTGTGTTAGGGCATTCGACATCCTCCTTCAATTTGGCCCGGATCGCTCTAGATTAGGATATAGCTGCCATATAGATCGATCTCTCGATTTAATATCTTGGGCCCATAAAAGGCGTATTTATTGTCCGATTTCGCCGAAATTTGGGATATCCCCCTTCAATTTTGCCCAGATCAGTCCAGATTTCAATATAGCTGCCATATAGACCGATCTTCCAATTAAGAGTCTTAAACCCATAAGAAACGGATTTGTGGTCCGATTTCGCTGAAACTGTGACTTGTAAAAGAGTTCTCGGGACCTGAGTAAACTATGATCCAGACCAGCCCCCAATTGCATATTACTATGGATATGGTAGTGCAGTTGTTATAAAAAAGGATGATTAATTTATCCTTGGTGCTTGGTATCCAAAGTTCGACACGACCGAACTTTACACGTTTTTACTATAAGACTGGAATTAAAGAAATAAAAAAAATTTTGCTAAATCTATTTATTTGAAGTTCAAATCAGCAATTTATTAGTCATCCACGACTTTAAAACAGTATACATTTTTTCTCAGGATTCATCAGACTTTCCTGAGGGCACTTGAAAACTTCAGAAAATTCCTCCATATTCGATAGGGATGTAATGACTCGTTGATTCTCGGGTGGATTATATTCTGATGCTAAAACGAATCCATCATAATTTGAATGAATATCAGCACATAAGGATTGGGCATAGGACACAAAGAACAATTTCTTATTCTTATACTTCAAATCAGGTAGCTCTTCCTGATCCAAAATAGTTGGCTTGCGAGCAGCTTTCTCATACCACTCCATGTAAGTTTGATAGGCCAACCTCACAGCACCATTTGTGGCAATATTTTCCGATTGTACCAAGCTATCAGCCAAAGTATGTCCAGCATAGGTAAAATTACGATATTGTCTTCGGAAACATAAGGTGTTGTCGTTAAATAGTACAGCTGTGGGACGATTCCTCCGTCCATAGCCGCCTTCAGATTTATCAAGAAACCTGGCCTCATCATCAAAGGCATGGAGTATGGCGTGAGCCAACAATGTACCCAATTGACCATAATTGACTGCTAAAGGATATAACTCCGAAAGAAATCGGTTAGATTGTAGAATACTCAAGGGTATCAAAATGAGATTTTTATTGCGTATATAATTTATGCCGGCATGCATATTTTCAGCATCATAATAAGCCGTGGGAGCTTGGTGAAACTTTTCCCTTTTCTGCAGGGCTTTGAGAGAATAAATTGCTTTTAAATTTCCCATATAATCGGTATTAGTAAGGTTTAATGCTCCATATTCTCTGGAGAAATCTGTTTCATTATAGTTGAGAACCTGCAGGGATAAGCTGTCCAATGTTTCCAAGAAATATTTCTGCACACTTGGACTCATCCATTCATATTGTTTGGATTTTAGAGCGGTAAAGAACACCGACTTTAGTTCTTCAAACATCTTCAAAGCACTATTTTCCATTTCCTTTACATTATTTCGTTTGTACCACATGTTATCCAGAATATTGCCAAAAAGTCTTTTGGTTTCTCCAAGGCAGCTGGTTTCTGGTGGCAAGGCAAACTGCCGAATCAATTTATAGAAAATATAATTGGCTATTGTCTCTTTGGGGATATCTCTAATACGCTCTAGATTATAGAAATAGCTCTCATTTTCCTCGACCACATAGTCTTTGTCCAAAGGCCCAAATGCATTATCCAGATAGCTTTTCAAATCCATATGCAGAACATATTTCCATTCCAGTTTTCTTAACTTTGTTGCAACATGATACTGATGGGCTCCATATCTATCGAATGAGGCACTCTTGGCCAAAACTTTTTCAAAGTCAACAATTTCTTGGGCTGTTTCTTTGGCCAAACTGGTAGCAATGCCAAAGTGACTTCTCAAATGTTGCGAAACCAATTCCACATAATGATGCCAAAAGTTTCCCTCTTTATTTTTGTTATTTAAGGGTAAAGGAATAGGAAATTCTGGATGACCCAGCATAAGGCCATATTTGCTCATATCTCTGGGGTTTGGTATCAACTCATAGCTGATCATAATGTTATGACCATATTTTTGGGAAATATTGGCCACTGTTATCCACCAATTGAAATCTTCTTCCTGCCAGTTATTTCCCTCCAACAAGGGCATCTTACCAAATTCACCAACGATTTGCTTAAGTTTCATTCGATATTCATCATTGTTAACTGGCTCCCTCTGGCATGATTTATAAAAATCTCTAACTTTTTCTTCAATTTTATCTTGGGCTATAAAATCCTCATTTTCCAACATCGCCTTCAATTTAAGGTCATATTCTTTTTCCATATTCAATAGCACACTTTTCTTGAATTCATCTTCACTGGCTTGGTTTAGTTGTCGCCAATTGCCACAAGCAAAATTATAGAAATCTTTGCAAGGCTCCACCGTCTCGTTGAGATATTTTCGTATTTCTTCCGATTTCTCCAAGCGTATCTGCTGTTCAGTGTCACTCAAAGGCAATCCCCTCGAAAAGTGAGGGGACAGGAACACAAAAATCAAGCATTGAGTTATAAATAGGATCATCCTTTCTCCAAACGATTGATTTCAAGGGAACACTGACTGACAATGCTGACGACTAGGGTGCTTAATCAACACTGAATTCAAATACAAATGTGAATCGTATTAGAATTTTGTGTTTTTTGAAATCTCATGGGGGTCACCTATGATTATCGCTTGATGAGAAATCAAAAAAAATGTAAGAAAATCAAAACAAATGCCCTAATGTGTAGCAAATCACAAAATATTTTCAGTTTTGTCCAGTTTGGCCCAAAGTTGAGCGCAAACGCCTATTAAAAATAAAAAGGCATTAAGTTTGGCCGGGCCAAACTTTGAATACCACCACCTCGGGCATATATGTAAACCCCCTCTCGTCACAATCCGTAGGCTTAAAATAGCCCACTGTTTCGAATTTCAGCGAAATCGGTTGAAAAATCAAGCTTTTATGGGCTCCCGATAACGGGTATCGGGAGATCGGTCTATATGGCAGCTATATCTTTATATAGTCCGATCTGAACTACGTTTAGGACGGATATTGGGAGGCTTAAAACTACTCAGAGTTTCAAATTTCACCGAAATTGGTTAAAAAATAGAGCTTTTATGGGCTTCAGACCCTTTATCGGGAGATCGGTCTATATGGCAGCTAAATCTAAATAAAATCCGATGTAATCGAAATTTAGGTCAAATGTCGGAAGGCTTCACATAACCAACTGTTTTAAATTTCAGCGAAATCGGATAAAAAATAAAGCATTTATAGGCTTCAGACCCTTTATCGGCAGATCGGTCTATATGACAGCTCTATCTAAATGTAGCCCGATCTGAACTATGTTTGGGTCCTATATTGGG
The DNA here is from genome assembly GCF_963082655.1 of Stomoxys calcitrans. Taxonomy (NCBI): domain Eukaryota; kingdom Metazoa; phylum Arthropoda; class Insecta; order Diptera; family Muscidae; genus Stomoxys; species Stomoxys calcitrans. The sequence continues at coordinate 60,100,421 of NC_081553.1, read as the reverse complement.
AGGCGTAAAACTACTCACTGTTTCGAATTTCAGCGAAATCGGATAAAAAATAGAGCTTTTATGGGCTTCAGACCCTTTTTCGGGAGATCGGTCTATATGAGATCGGTCTATATGGCAGCTATATCTAAATATAGTCCGATCTGAATCATACTAGGGTCAGATGTCGGAAGGCCTTAAACTCCTCACGATTTTAAATGTCAGCGACATCGGATAAAACCAGTGAAAAATGCATACCTTATGCCCCATAGCAGCTATATAGACATATCATCCGATTTAGACCAAATGCTTATAAGTACAAGTCATTGTTCAAACGAGAGATCGGTCCATATGGCAGCTATATCCAAATCTGGACCGATCTGAGCCAAATTGCAGACAAATATCGAAGGGCCCAACACAACTCACTGTCCCAAACATCGGACAATAAATGCGCTTTTAATAGACCCAAAACCTTAAATCGAGAGATCGGTCTATATGGCAGCTATATATAAATCTGAACCGATCAGGGCCAAATAGAAGAAATATGTCGAAGGGCATAAGGCAATTCACTGTCCCAAATTTCAGCAAAATCGGATAATAAATGCGGCTTTAATGGGCCTAAGACCCTAAATCTGAGGATCGGTCTATATACCAGCTATATCCAAATTTTGACCGATCAGGGCCAAATTGACGAAGGATTTCGAAGGGTCCAACGCAACTCACTGTCCCAAATTTCTTCAAAATCGGATAATAAATTTGGTTTTTATTGGCCCTAGTCCCTAAATCGGACGATTGGTCTTTATGGCAGCTATATCCAAATCTGAACCGATCTGGGCCAAATTGACGAAGGATGACGAAGGGCCTCACACAACTCACTGTCCCAAATTTCAGCAAAATCGGATAATAAATGTGGCTTTTATGGGCCCAAGACCCTAAATCGGAGGATCGGTATATATGGCAGCTATATCCAAATTTGGACCGAACAGGGCCAAATTGACGAAGGATGTCGAAGGGCTCAACACAACTCACTGTCCTAAATGTCAGCAAAATCGAATAATAACTCTAGCTTTTGTGCGCCTAAGACCCTAAATCGGAGGATCGGTATATATGGCAGCTATATCCAAATTTGGACCGAACAGGGCCAAATTGACGAAGGATGTCGAAGGGCTCAACACAACTTACTGTCCTAAATGTCAGCAAAATCGAATAATAAATGTGGCTTTTATGGGCCTAAGACCCTTAATCGGAGGATCGGTCTACATAGGGGCTATATCAAGATAAAGTCCGATATAGCCCATCTTCGAACTTAACCTGCTTATGGACAGAAAAAGAATCTGTGCAAAATTTTAGCTCAATGTCTCTACTTTTAAAGACTGTAGCGTGATTTCAACAGACAGACGGACAGACGGACGGACATGTCTAGATCGTCTTAGATTTTTACGCTGATCAAGAATATATATACTTTATAGGGTCGGAAATGAATATTTGGATATGTTGCAAACGGAATGACTAAAGGAATATACCCCTATCCTATGGAGATGGGTGAAGCTTTATCTAAATCCAGACCAATTTCTTCCAAAATAAATAGTTTTCGTACTACCAAAGTAGACTTTCGCAAAAGTTGATGACAATCTGACGACATATACCGCAGGTAATTTAATCTCAATAATATATGGCAGCCACCGCAGCGCAGATGGTAGCATGTCCGCCAATGACGCTGAACACCTGGTTTTGAATCCAGGCAAGAAAATCAGAAAAATTTACAGCGGGGATAACCACCGTTAATGGGGATGAGGTACTACGCCATGTATCATAGAAACCATGTACAAACTTCTCGCCAAAGATTTATCGCCCTGCGGTACCGTCTTGTTGAAACCACATGTCATGCACGTCAAGCTCTTGCATTTTGGGCAGAAAAACAGTTGAATATCATCTCAAGGTAACGCTCACCATTCACAGCTACGTTTCGTTCGCATCATCTTTTAAGAAGTACGGTCCAATGATGCCACCAGCCCATGAACCATACCAAACTGTGACTTTTTCTGGATGCATTGGTAGCTCTGCTTATTTACATACCCATTGAGCCAAAAATGAGCTTCGTCACTCAATAGAAGAAGCGCGCCATGAACTTTCTTAACAGAGCTCGCATTTTGATAATAAAATTCAATAATTTGCTTGAGTGGTTCGTTTGTAAGACGATTCATGGTTAAATTATAGACCAAACTGAAGATGTTTGGCTGTTTAAACCAGTGTTGCCAAAAAGATAATAGCTAAAAAATCACCCTTTACTAAATTACCCATGAAGGAACAGGGGATACTTCTCTCATATCAATGAGTGCTGTCCGATTCATGTTTTAAGTTCAATAGTAAGGGGCCTCCTTTATTATGCCGAATGAGAATGGCGTATCGCATTGCGCCTCCACTTGGTACAGAAGTTTAAGCATGGCAATATACCTCACAAATATAGCCAGTATTAAGTATTAAGGTCGGCATTATCCGACTGAATGGAAATGTTGCACATAGTGTTTCTTAACGACTTCCAACGATGGTGGGAAGTATGATCCTAATCAGTGCACAACCTGATATAGCTCCCATATATACCCATCTGCCGATTTGATATCTTGAGCATCTTGAAGCTGTAATTTGCATCCGTTTGCTTTGAAAATTTGCACTTAATGTTCTGTTACGACTTCCAACGATTGTGGCAAGATATTGTCCAAATTGGTGTACTATCTGATACATCTCACATATGAACCCACCTGACGATTTGATACCTTGAGCATGTTGAAACTCCAATTCTCATCCGATTGGATTGAAACTTTGCACATAGGGTTATGTTATGTTTGTTTGTTTATTTGTTTGTTCGTTTGTTTGTTTGTTCGGTATAGACTCAAAAACGGCTAAACCAATCTACCTCACAGATTGTATAGATTGGTTTGCAAAATTATAAAGCCTATGTTAATTTTTTGATATCGGGAGGGGGCGGACCCTCCCCCTTACCCCAAAAGTACTACCCAAAAATAAAAGTGGACCGATCGGGACAATATAGGATTCAAATGAAAAGTATCCAAGAGTAGAGTACGAATTCATAATAAAAGTTGGGTCCAAGTACCTGGTGGGCCGCCCCAGCCCCAAAACCCCTTAAAATAGGTTTATTTGACGATCATGGCAATATGGGACTCAAATGAAAGGTATTCGGGAGTATATTACGAATATGGTCAGGAAGTAGAAATAGGCTTTATAATTAATTGATAGCGGAAGGGGGCGGACCCTCCACCGTTACCCCAAAAACACCACCCAAAATCAAAGAAACGACAATATGGGTATCAAATAAAAATTATGCGGGAGTAGATAACGAATCTGGAATACAAATTCATGTCGAAGTATGGGGGTCACCCCACCCCCACAAAAATACCCAAAAAGGGCACATTAGCCAATCACGGATATATGGGACTCGGTTTGTTTTTCTGTATAGACTGGTCACCCCACCCCCACAAAAACGCCCAAAAAGGGCACATTAGCCAATCACGAATATATGGGACTCGGTTTGTTTGTTCCGTATAGACAGAATTGATTTTCTCGAAATTTTCGCATATTGTGTAGGAAACATAGGATATATAATTTCTTGGTATCGGAAGGGGGACAGACCCTCCCCCTTATGACAAAAACACCACCAAAAATCAAAAGTGGACCGATAATAACAATATGGGTATCAAATGAAAAGTATGTGGGAGAAGATAACGAATCTGGCATACAAATTCATGTCAAAGTATGGGGGGTCACCCCACCCTCACAAAAACGCCCAAAAAGGGCACATTAGCCAATCGCGGATGTATGGGACTCGGTTTGTTTGTTCTATAAAGACTGAAAAACGGCAGAACTGATTTTCTCGAAATGTTCGCATATTGTGTAGGTAGGTCTTGAAGGAAACATAGGCTCTATAGTTTGTCGGTATCGAAAGGGGAACAGACCCTCCCCATTATGTCAAAAACACAATCAAAACTGGACCGATAGGCACAATATGGGTATCAAATAAAAGGTAATGGAGGGTAGAATACGAATATGGTATTAAAATTTCTAAGTACCCATCAGGCCGCCCCAATCCCAAAACTCCCTCAACAGACATATTGAACGTTCATTTTAATATGGGGCTCAAATGAAAGGTATTCGGGAGTAGATAACGAATCTGGCATACAAAATCAGATTGAATTATAGGGGGTCACCCTACTCCCCAAAAATGCCTTAAATGGGCATATGATCCATCATGACTATATGGGATTCGGTTTGTTTGTTTGTTTTGTAGAATCAAAAACGGCTGAACCGGGTTTCTCAAAATTTTTGCAGTTTGTGTAAGTTGGTCTGGAAGGAACAAAGGCTATATAATTTATCGGCAACGGAGGGGGGGACGGACCCTCCCCCTTACCAACCAAAATCAAAAGTGGACCGATAGGCACAATATGGGTATCAAATGAAAGGTGTTGGAGAGTTGAAACGAATATGGTATTAAAATTTGAGTCTAAGTACCCATCAGGCCGCCCCAATCCCAAAACTCCCTCAACAGACATTTAGAACTTTCATTTCAATATGGGGCTCAAATGAAAGGTATTCGGGAGTGAATTACGAATATGACATTAAAATTTGCGTTCAAGTCTAGGTGGCGCTTTTTCTCCTAAAGATACATCAAATGGGTTATTTGACCCACTATGACAATATGGGACTCAAATGAAAGGTATTTGACAGTAGAAAACGAATATGATATCCAATTTGGAGCCAAGTATTTTGGGGTACGCCCCAAAGCATCCTCTAAATTGAACTTCATTTCCGTTGGGAATAAAGAACAAATTTGATATCTATTTTCAGTGCAACGTGCCGGTGGCCGCCCCAGCTCCAAAACATCCTCCAAACGGTTCATATTTACTGGCCATGACAATATGGGGGACAAATTAAAGGGATTTGGAAGTGCAGCACGAATTTGATATCCATACATGAGTCGAAATGTCTGAGGTGCCATCCCTCCCCTAAAGAGCACTTCTTAATACCCTAATTTTTAAAAACCAACAGGAACCGAGCAGGAGCATTCTTCTCACACATCTATGAGTGCTTTCTGATTTAAGTTTAAACTCAATAATAAGGGACCTTTATAGCCGAGTTCGAACGGCGCCCCGTAGTGTACCTCTTTGGGGAAAATTTTTGAAATGACCAAGCATGACATTGTACCGCGCATATATCGCCAACATTAAGAGGGAATAAACACCGCGTTGTCCGATGTTCTTGCCAGGATTCGAACACGTTTAGCGATATCCCCATTCAGGGCCTAATGTCCTCACCCTAAAAAGATATTAGAGAGCTAAAGATGGCTCAGCGAAGCTGACCCGGTTCGGCTAGTATAAAATAAATGCTAGTTGTATAAAGTCCATTTATAAATTTATTTAATTCTCAAATAAATACAATTAACTTAGGGAGTGAGTATCGTAGACCTTAATACACCTTACACTTATCCTCAGGATTCATAACACTGCCCGGTCGGCATTTAAAAACATGGGAAAACTCTTCCATATTAGATAATGACGCGAGAACTCTTAAACTCTCAGGTGGATAATATTCCGAGGCCAATACGAAGAAATCATAATCCGGATGAATATCGGCACACAAGGATTGGGCATAGGCTATAAAGAACAATTTCCTATTCTTATACTTCAAATCAGGCAACTGTTCTTGATCCAGATTATTTTGAGGTCGCGAAGTATTCTCATACCAAGCAACATAGGCTTGAAAAGCCATGCTCACTCCACCATTATCGGCTATATTTTCCGATTGTACTATGCTATCGGGCCAAGGAAGTCCGGCATAGGTAAACCGTTGATATTGTTGGCGGAAACACTGAGTGTGGTCATCAAAGAAGACCGTAGATGGATGATCCCACCAATCAGCCTCATTGCCATATTTGTCAGCAAAACGAGCCTCATCATCAAAGGCATGGAGTATGGAATGGGCCAACATGGTACCCAATTGGCCATAGTTAACAGCTAAGGGGTATAGGGTGGAGCGAAATTGATGGGCTTGAAGAACATTCAAAGGAACTAAAAGGCGATTTTCAGTGCGTATATATTTTATGCCTGCAGGCATATTTTCAGCATCATAATAGTCGTTAGTGGCCTGGTAATATTTTTCTCTATGCTGACGGGCTTTTAGGGAATAAATATTCCTTAAATTTTCTATGTAATCGGAACTATTGAGATTCAATGTTCCATATTCCCTTTGAAAATCGGTATCATTGTAGTTGTAGACTTTCAGGGAAAGTGCGTTAACTTTTTCCAAGGAGTATCTAAGAATTCTCAGGCTCATCCATTTGTATGCCTTAGATCTCATTTTTATGAATAATACCGACTTTAGGTCTTCAAACATATTGGACACCGCCCGTTCCATTTCGGCAATGTTATGACGTCTATACCACATATTCTCCAAAACATTGTGAAAATGTCTTTTGGTTTCCACAATGCAGTTGGTATCGTTGGAGGCAAATTTGTGGATCAGGTTATAGAAAATATAGTTGGCTATTATTCTCTTGGGAGTTTTTGCCATCAACTCAATTAGGCTATAATGGTAACTTTCATTTTCCTCTATGACATTATCCTCGGGTATGGATTCAAAGGCAATTTGCATATACTTTTCAATATCCATATAAGGAGAGTATTTCCTTTGCAGCTTGTAGACACTGGTTTCGGTGCGATATTCATCTGGTCCATATCTGTCATGGGAGGCACTTTGAGCTAAAACTTTTTCAAATTTAACAATTTCTTGGGCTGTTTCTTGAGCTAAATTGGCATCAATACCAAAATATCTTAGCAATCTGTGTGTTACGTTTTCCTCATAGCGTTGCCAATAGATCCCCTCACTATTGTTGGCATTTAAGGGCAAGGGAAAAGGAAATTCCTGATGAGTTAACAGTATACCATGAATGGAGACATTTCTTAAATATGGCAACACTTTAAAGCCAAGCAAAATGTTGTGATTATATTTCTGGGCAATATTGGCCACTGTTGTTAACCAGTCAAAATCTTTTTCCACCCAATTATCCTTCTCCAGCAAGGGCATCTTTCCAAATTCCTGTATGATGTCCTTAAGTTTGCTGTGATAAACCTCGCTTTCTGTAGGTCTCTCCAGACATGATTTATAGAAATCTCTGACTTTTTCTTCTATTGTATCTTTGGCTGCAAAGTCCTCACTTTCAAGCATAGCCTTAAGTTCTAAGTTAAACTGTTTTTCCACATTTAAGAGCACACTTTTCTTTAATTCATCCTCTGTGGCCTTATTGTGGGCTCTCCAATTGCCACAGGCAAAATTGTAGAAATCTTCACAAGGATCCCCAGTTTCGTTTAGAAAATTTCGAATTTCTTCCGATTTGCTTAGGCGAATTTGCTTTTCAGTCTCATTAAATGGCGATGCTTTTGTTAAAGTAGTTACAAAAATTAAAATTACTGCGATTTTAGTTATAAACGGGAACATAATTTTTTTTATATGTTTTTAAATACCGACGGCTTTGGCACTAAATCACAACTAAACTTAAATCGCAAAAAAACATAAACAACATTTGTCATAATTTCCAAATTCTTCACTGGGTCATGCGGGGTTATCTCTTGAGCGAAATAAATTTTAAAAAAATTCAAAAAAAAGCCGAAATGATTCCCAATGGGAGAAATTTTTTTTTGAAAGTAAAAACGAAAGCTTACAACCCAACTCAAACATATCACACCTGTCTCTCTCATATGAATTTTAGAAATTCTACATCTTAGCATGTGGTGGCCACCGTGGCGCAGAGTTTAGCATTAGTCTACCTATGACGCCGAACGCCTGGCTTGAAATCCCGGCATCATCAACATCAACAATATTTTCAGCGGTAGTTATCCCCTGGCTACATTTGAAAGACATCCTGCCTTGTTAAAACTTCTCTAGCAAGTGGTATCGCTATGAGGCACGCCGTTCGGACTCGGCATAGAAGTATCCCATGTTCCTTAATGGAATGTTCATGGGAAATTTAGTAGTAGTTTAGTACATCTTAGCAAGTACGGTATACTAAACTCATCATTGCATTTTCAATACTTGAATATATCGATTTGCAACCCAAAGAATGGAGAGAAGAAAGCCGTATAGAAATCGGAGAGAGGTCGATGGGGAGGATATGCTCTCTAATGGCCTATAAAGGGCGTAAGGAAACTGGAATCCTCAGTGGATCATGTTACTGAGTGCCTGAACAAAGCCTTTCTGAATGAATATCCAAAACGGATACCGCCATTTAAGACCAACCAGTCAAGGTTAACACCGGCAATGAACATTCATAGGAAGGAGTGAGAGAAGCAAAGAAAGAAAGCTGGTCGAGAGATTATGGCAAAAGAAGTGACGCTGCGGGCAGGTTCAGGAAGGAGATGAGAAGCTCGTTAAAAAGTTCTTGGACGAAAATTCTCAAAAGAGAATTGAGATGTGTGGAATAGAGTTGGCAAACTTTCGATAAACGCAACATTCGATATTTTCGATAGTTTTAATATATAAATATCGATAATATCATTAAATTCCCATCACCTATATTTTAAACGAAAATGAGAAAGTATTAGGTTGCCCAAAAAGTAATTGCGGATTTTTCATATAGTCGGCGTTGACAAATTTTTTCACAGCTTGTGACTCTGTAATTGCATTCTTTCTTCTGTCAGTTATCAGCTGTTACTTTAAGCTTGCTTTAGAAAAAAGTTTTAAAAAAAGTATATTTGATTAAAGTTCATACTAAGTTTTATTAAAAATGCATTTACTTTCTTTTAAAAAATCCGCAATTACTTTTTGGGCAACCCAATATATATCAGGAGATCGATTTATCCAGAAGCAATATCAATGCCATACCAAAAAAGATTAATAAAGTCACTTGGAAGTCATGAGAGAAATCTTTGTACATAATGTTAGCCTTATCGAATGAAAATTGCGCCCTCTATAGGCGCAATGTATCAGATTGCTTATTATACCCACCACCGAAGGATGGCGGTATATTAATTATGTCAATATTGAGCTGAAACTTTGCACAGATTCTTTTTTGTCGATAAGCAGGTTAAGTTCGAAGATGGGCTATATGGGACTATATCTTGATATAGCCCCCATATAGACCGATCCGCCGATTTAGGGTCTTGGGCCCATAAAAGCCACATTTAATATCCGATTTTGCTGAAATTTGGGACAGTGAGTTGTGTTAGGACAGTCGACGTTTTTCTTCAATTTGGTCTGGATCGGTTCAGATTTGGATATAGCTGCCATATAGACCGATCTCTCGATTTAAGGTTTTGAGCCCATAAAAAGCGCATTTCTTGTCCAATGTCGCCGAAATTTGGGACAGTAGGTCAAGTTAAGCCCCTCGACATCTTCCTCGAAAATGGCACAGATCGGTCCAGATTTGGATATAGCTGCCATATAAACCGATCTCTCGATTTAAGGTTTTGGGTCCATAAAAAGCGCATTTCTTGTCCAATCTCGCCAAAATTTGAAACCTCGAGTTATGTTTGGCCCTTCGACATCCTTCTACAATTTGGACTATATCGGTCTAGATTTGGGTATAGCTGCCATATAGACCGTTCACTCGATTTAACGTTTTGGGCCCATAAAAAACGCATTTCGCGTCCAATCTCTCCAAAATTTAAGATCGTGAGTTATGTTATGCCCTTCGACATCCTTCTACAATTTGGCCCTGATCGGTCCAGATTTGGATGTAGCTGCCATATAGACCGATCTCTCGATTTAAGGTCTTGGGCCCATAAAAAGCTCATTTATTGTCCGATGTCGCCGAAATTTGGGACAGTAGGTCAAGTTAAGCCCCTCTACATCTTCCTGGAAAATGACACAGATCGCTCCAGATTTGGATATAGCTGCCATTTAGACCGATCTCTCGATTTAAGGTTTTGGGCCCATAAAAAGCGCATTTCTTGTCCGATCTTGCCAAAATTTAAGACCGTGAGTTATGTTAGGCCCTTCGACATCCTTCTACAATTTGGCCCTAATCGGTCCAGATTTGGATATATCTAAAATATAGGCCGGTTTCCCGATTTATGGTCTTGGGCACATAAATGGCGCATTTATTATCCGATCTCGCCGAAATTTAAGGCCGTGAGTTATGTTACGCCATTTGACATCCTTGTACAATTTGGTTCAAATCGGTCTACATTTGGATATAGCTGCCTTATAGACCGATCTCGCGATTTAAGGTCTTGGGCCCATAAAAGGCGTATTTATTATCCGATCTCGCCGATATTTGAGACCGTGAGTTATGTTTGGACCTTCGATATCCTTCGACAATTAGAAAAAAATCGCTCTAGATTTGGTTATAGCTGCCATATAGACCGACCTCTCGATTTGGGTCCTTAAAAGGCGCATTTGTTGTCCGATTTCGGCGAAATTTGAGACAGTGAGTTGTATTAGGCCCTTCGACATCCCTTTTCAATACGGCCCAGATGTGTACAGATTTGGATATAGCTGCCTTATAGACCGATTTCTCGATTCAAGGTCTTGGGCCCATAAAAGGCGCAGTTCTTGTCCGAATTTGCCAAAATTTGGGACAGTGAGTGGTGTTAGGCCAATCGATGTTCTTCTTTAATTTGGCTTCGATCGGATCAGATTTGGATATAGCTGCCTTACAGACCTCATTTATTGTCCGAATTTTCCAAAATTCGGGAGTGATTTGTGTTAGGCCTCACGACTTCCCTCTGCAAATTGGCCAAGATCTGTGCAGATTTGGATATAGCTGCCATATAGACCCCGATAAAGGGTCTGAATATCATAAAAACTGTATTTTTTATCCGATTTCACTGAAATTTGGATTTGTGCGCAATTTTATGCCTCTCAATATCCGACCCAAATATGGTACAGATCGGACTATATTTAGATATAGCTGCCACATAGACCGATGTCCAGAAAAAAGGTCTGAAGCCCATAAAAGCTTTATTTGTTAACCGATTTCGCTAAAATATGAAACGGTGAGTAGCTTTACGCCTCCCAACATAGAACCCAAATATGGACTATATTCAGATATAGCTGCGATATTGACCGATCTGCCGATAAAGGGTCTGTAGCCCATAAAAGCCCCATTTATTACCCGATTTCTTTGAAATTGGAAACAGTGGGTAATTTAAGGTCTCCCGACGTCCTTCCCAAATATGGTTGGTATCAGACAATATTTAGATATAGCTTCCATACAGAGCGATCTGCCGATAAAGGGTCTGAAGCCCATAAAAGCTTTATCTTTTATCCGATTTCGCTGAAATTTTAAATACATAATTTAACAGTTACTTAAATTTATTAGACCACTCAATGTCCGTGCCGAATTTGGGTGCATAGGAGCCATGCTAGTACGTAGCCATACTGCTTTTAAGGGTTCCTAATAAAATTTTGTATGCCATTTTTCCCACTTTAAGCAGAGTACAACTTTTTCGCTTATTTATTCTTCAACTTTTATGTTCATGGAAAAATATCTTTTCAACCGTTAGTTTTTCAATCGTAAGTCATGATATTATCGTGAGTCATGGGTGAGCGTGAGTGTATCAAATGTCTGTCTCGTGGGCATGCGTGAACGCATGCTTTACATTGCCCATGAACATTCCGTTAAGAAAACGGGCCCAAACCTCTCACATATCAATGAGTGCAGTCCGATTCAAGTTAAAGCTAAATGATAATAGGCCTCCTTTTTATAGCCGAGTCCGAATGGCGTGCCGCAGTGCGACACCTCTTTGGAGAGAAGCTTTACATGGCATAAAAACTCACAAATGTTGCCAGCATTAGGAGGGGAAAACTACAATTGAAAATTTTTTCTGATGGTCTCGCCAGGATTCGAACCCATTTCTTCCTAGATCTGGGCTATGACCAAGACATTCACAGGTTATGGCCAGGTCTAAAGCCACACTAATAAGGTCCAATTACTTCATTGTCTAAACTGTTACTGTTTTGTTTAAACTGGGAACCGTCTTTTCATTGGTCAATTATGAGTATTGAGGAGTTTTTCAACTAGTAGACACCATTAAATTGGCCGTTACGTAAGTCAAATTTTTAAAACCAACTTTGCCAACAGTTACCTTTGAAAGTCTTCCCTACATCTCTGTCCTCAAACCGGGTGCCTTCAACGGGTAAATATTTTCTCAGAACAATCATACTCATAAACAAAATTGGCGCCCTTGAGCTGTAGTCCCATTTCGAAAAAAACCTGTCCTCCATATGTTCCACAAAGTTCTTAGTTTATTGTTTATTTTAAAGAAACTCTTTCACGTTCACAATACACTGTCGTAGATGACACTCTTAAATCATTCATCAGGCAAATGCCAACAAACAAAATGAGGAAGCTTAAGTACATTATACGGCACACACAAATATTATAACGATGGGAAACTTAAAACACCATAAACCATAGAGGGAGGAGTATCGGGGAAAAACCAAAAACCATAGAGGGAAACAAACTTTGGGGAAAATGCATAGAAACACATAGTCGAACATGAACACACTTCAAAGTGTCTTCTCATGGCTCACATCGACATTGAATAAATGCTTAAGCCACATGAGATGGGAGGATGATGTCACCTCCAACGGAATAATGGTGCGTATTTAAAAACCATTAACATCTGGTAAGATTAACTCTTCAATTCTTCAATCCTCTCAAACACTACCACCACCACCACCACCAATGTCATTACCACCACAACAACATCAGTAATGACTCTGTGAAGAATTTAAAGCTATTCATTTTACTTAGGTTAAATGCTTTGGCATATACCCCACATATGAAAAGCGTATGGCACAGTGGGGGAAGAAACCAATTTTTATAGTCATTGAAATGTTTATTTGAGACCCTTCAAAGCAAATACTTAGGATAGGTTAGAGAGCGCGCCACTTGTAACTTCGGTTACCAGCAGCTTCACTGGGAGACCCTGGTTCCATTGTATTTGAAGAAGAAGAATAAGAAAATAGATAAAGAAGTAAAAGCATGCAAAGTTCGGCCGGGCCGAATCTTATATACCCTCCACCATGGATCGCATTTGTCGAGTTCTATTCCCGGCATTTCTTCTTAGGCAAAACAAGAAGTAAAATAGAGAGATCGTTTTATATGGGAGCTGTATCAGGCTATAGACCGATTCAGACCTTATCAAACACTTATGTTGATGGTCATGAGAAGATCCGTCGTACAAAATTTCAGGCAAATCTAGAGGCTCAAGAAGTCAAGGCCCAAGATCGATTTATATGGCAGCTATATTAGGTTATGAACCGATTTGTACCATACTTGGCACAGTTGTTGGATATCATAACAAAACATGTCGTGCAAAATTTCATTCCAAATGGATAAGAATTGCGCCCTCTAGAGGCTCAAGAAGTCAAGACCCAAGATCGGTTTATATGGCAGCTATATCAGGTTGTGAACCGATTTGTACCATACTTGGCACAGTTGTTGGATATCATAACAAAACACGTCGCGCCAAATTTCATGTTAATCGGATATGAATTGCGCCCTCTAGTAGCTCAAGAAGTCAAGACCCAAGATCGGTTTATATGGCAGCTATGTCAAAACATGGACCGATATAGCCCATTTACAACCCCAACCGTCCTACATTTATAAGAGGTATTTGTGCAAAATTTCAAGCGGCTAGCCTTACTCCATCGAAAGTCAGCCTCTTAAGAAGTCCAGAATGGCAAGAAGATTGAGTACATGGAGGGAATCCAGGCACGGAAAGATGTGTTCACCCATTATCCTGTGTATGCTCGCAATTGGGGAGCTGGGACAGTGTTCCACTGTCTCTAACTCCTCTGCGTCATCGCACTTCGCACCTGGAAAAGTCTGCCTCTCCCTGCGTCCGGCGCGACGTCAAAGACCCCACATTGCAAGGAACAGTCAAGACGCCTATCATATGGACACAAAAAGTATTCCACTGTCTTCAACTCCTCTGCTTCATCGCACATCGCACCTGGAAAAGTCTGCCTCTCCCTGCGTCCGGCGCGACATCAAAGAACCCACATTGCAAGGAACAGTCAAGACGCCTAACAGCAATATGAAGTCAGACTTTCTTAGCCCTAGGACAAACAATGTCCTCTTTTGCGTAAAACTTGGCCAAGGCACCTTTGATACGGCATGCTTCACTCGCGCAGTCATCGCAGAAGACGTATACCCTACCAAAAAATAGCACAGTGGAAGGCTAACTGATTCCGTAGCATTATTTGCGGCAATCAGGTATCCAATCCTGGCCATCTCGCCAACCGCTTTGTTCGCCGCCACGCCTTGATAGCCCGGGATCCAGCAAAGCTTTACAGCTTTTCCCATAGTTCGAAAAAGGTCTTTGCATCTTCCTACCAGTTTCAAACTCACCTGGCCAGATGCCTAAGCCTTCAGAACCGCAAAGATCTCCGCTTGAAATATGATGCACCCATCCAGTAACCCAAATGGTGATTACAAAGAATTCAATGGAGATTCTTGTCAACAAGGAAGGACTACAATCGCATGCAGCGTCCGATCAAGAACTCGGCACGTACGCCGGAGAGTTTACTGTTTGAGTGAAATCGGGTAATATATTAGCCTTTTGTAGGTTCAAGACCTTAAATCGAGATATCGGCCTATATGGCAACTATATCCCAATATAGTACGACCTAGATGATACTTGGCAAAATTGTCGAGGGGCCTAACCAGGGCTGCGGAATCAAGCAATGGAAGATAGATTGTCACCGACTCCGGTTTAGACCCTGAGCACTTAATATTTTTAACAATTAAAAAAAAAATTCTAACAAAAAAAAAGTAAAAGCGGGCTAAGTTCGGCCGGACCGAATCTTATACACCCGCCACCATGGATCGCATTTGTCAAGTTCTTTGAATGACTTTTCCAATATATATATGAACATCATAAAGTTATTGATCGATATGGACCGTACGTGTCATGGCTGTCAGAAGTCATAGAAAATATCACCTCCCAATTTTCAGCAAATCGAGTAAAACTAGCGTCCTCCAGTGGCTGAGATTCTCAAATTAGGAGATTACTTTATATGGCAGCTATATCAAATTATCAACCGTTGTGGCTCAGCTGTTAGATGTCATACCAATATGACATATGTAAAATTTCAACCCTGTTGGTAAAAATTGCTCCCTCTAGAAGCTAAAGAAATCAAATCGAGAGATCGGATTATATGGCAGCTAAACCAGGTTATGAACCGATTTGAACCATACTTAACACAGTTGTTGAAAGTTACACCAAAACACCACGTGCAATAATTCAGACAAATCGCATAAGAATAGCGCCCTCTAGAAGCTCAAGAAGTCTAATCCGGAGATCGGTTTATATGGCGGCTATATCAGGTTATGGATTTAGACCATACTTAACACAGTTGTTGGAAGTCATTCCTGAACGTTATGTGCAAAATTTCAGCCAAATCGAATTAGAGTTGTATCCTCTAGAAGCTCAAGAAGTCAAGACCCAAGATCGGTTTATATGGCAGCTATATCAGGTTATAAACTATTTCGAACCATACTTTGCACAGTTGTTGAAAGTGATACCGAAATACCACGTGCAAAACTTCAGCTAAATGGGATAAGAGGCTCAAGAAGTCATAGGACTTGTTAAAATTTGATCATATTTGAAAATGGCTGCCATATAGACCGATCTGCCGATTAAGGGTCTAAGCCCATAAAAGCCGGATTTATTATCTGATATCGCTGCAAATCGAAACAGTGAGTTACTGTGGCCCTACCGTCATTCGACCCGAATATGGTGCAAATCTTACTGTGCTTAGGAGGGTTAGGCGATTTATTGAGCATTGTTTAAAAACAAAAAGCGTGCTCTCCATCGTACTCAATAGTCCTTGGGTATGTGGGGCACCTTAATCTATTTGAAAAAGGTGTTGATAAACATACATGGAGTGTCAGAAATCATGATCCACTAACCAGTCATAGTGTTTTGAATAATAACACACACTTGCTCAAGTTTTATAAGTTCTTTACTTTGCTTTTCGTTGAATAGAAAGCATGGAATATGATCGCTGGAAGTGGTTCGAATTTTTATACTCTCCACCATAAGAGGGGGATATACTAATTTCGTCATTCCTTTTGTAACACCTAGAAATATTCGTCTAAGACCCCATTCGTCGTTATGACATTTTAAGTCGATCTAACCATGTCCGTCTGCCTGTCGAAAGCACCCAACTTTCGAAGGAGTAAAGCTAAGTGCTTGAAATTTTGCACAAATACTTCTTATAAGTTTGGGTCCTTTGGGATTGTCAATAGACCACATCGGTTCATGTTTTCTCAAAGCTGCCACATAAACCGATCATGGATTTTGACTTCTGGAGCCGCAATTCTCATTTGACTTGGCTGAAATTTAGCATGAGGTGTTTTTCTATGACTTTCAACAACTGTGCTAAGAATGGGTTAAATCCGTACATAACTTGAAATAGGTGTCATATAAACCGATCTGGGATTTCGACTTCTTGAGCCACTAGAGGACCCAATTCTTATCAGATTTGGCTGAAATTTTGCATGAGGTGTTTTTCTATGACTTTCAACAACTGTGCTAAGTATGGTCCAAATCGGTCCATAACCTGATATAGCTGCCATATAAACCGATCTGGGATTTCGACTTCTTGAGCCACTAGAGGACCCAATTCTTATCCGATTTGAATGAAGTTTTGTACGACGTGTTTTGCTATGACTTCTAACAACTGTACTAAATTAGATTCAAATCGGTCAATAACCTGATATAATTGCATGTGAACCGATCTGGCATCTTGACTTCTTGAGCCACTAGAGGGCGCAATTCTTATCCGATGTGGCTGAAATTTTGCATGACGTGTCTTGTTATGACTTCCAACAAGTGTGCTAAGTATGATTCAAATTGGTTTATAACCTGATATAGCTGCCATATTATCCGATCTGGGATCTTGACTTCTTGAGCCACTAGAGGGCGCAATTACCATCCGATATGGCTGAAATTTTGTTCAACAACTTCTCCCATTACCTTCAACATACTTACCCAATATGGTCTGAATCGATCCATAGCCTGATACAGCTCCCTTATAAACCAATCTCCAGATTTTTCTTTTTGAGTCCCCACAAGGCGCAATTCTTATCCGAATGGACAGAACAATAGGTTGATGTATAATCTATAAAAAAATTTTTTTTCCAAAAAAACACATAAAATTCAGAAAAATTTATGAAATCTTCATTTGAATCGCTAGTACAGTCCATTTAAGTTGATGTTTGAAGATTATTTCATCCAAATGTTGACCGTGACAGCGCCTCGAATGGTCCATCCGCTTAGGCATACTCTTTTCAAACATTTCGGCCGGTATCTCACGAATAAATGCTTCAATGTTGTTTTCCAATGCGTCAATTGAAGCGGGCTTGTCTGTATAGACATGAGCTTTAACATAGCCACAAAAAGAGGCTATGTTAAAGCTCATAGGCGTTAAATCGCACCATCCTGGCGGCCAATTGACCGGTCCCGAACGTGAAATAAAACGTTCACCCAACTCTCCTCTTTGTTACGCGTGCTGTGTTGAAACCACATGTCATGCAAGTCAAGCTCTTGCATTTTGGGCAAAAAAAGTTGATTATCATCTCACGATAGCGCTCACCATTCAAAATTACGCTACGATGAAAGAAGTACGGGCCAAAGATGCCGCCAGCCCATAAACCGTACCTAACTATGACTTTTTCTCCATGCATTGGCTACTATTGTAATACTTCTGGCTGATCTTCACTCCAAAATCGACAGCTCTGCTTATTTACGTACCCATTGAGCCAAAAAATAAGCTTTGACCATGCTGTGGAAGAAGCGCACGATGAACTTTCTCAATAGAGCAGGCTTTTTGGCAATAAAATTCAATAATTTGCATGCGTTATTCGTTTGCAAGAGGATGAAATAAAACACGAAACATGCGTGAACTTTTTAAACCAGTGTTGCCTAAATGAAATCAGCTAAAAAATTACCCTTTAGCTATTGGGTTGCCCAAAAAGTAATTGCGGATTTTTCATATAGTCGGCGTTGACAAATTTTTTCACAGCTTGTGACTGTAATTGCATTCTTTCTTCTGTCAGTTATCAGCTGTTATTTTTAGCTTGCTTTAGAAAAAAAGTGTAAAAAAGTATATTTGATTAAAATTCATTCTAAGTTTTATTAAAAATGCATTTAATTTCTTTTAAAAAATCCGCAATTACTTTTTGGGCAACCCAATATATTTGAGAACCATACTTGGCACGCATGGCGAGGGTCCACATACATCCCAAACTTAACGTGCTTCGTATTCGTTTGTTTCTTCCACTGTGCTACATTAAAACACCCTCTCTCTTCTTACCATATGCGGAACAAGCTTCTCAAAGGCAAATTCAACTTACGGAAGAGTATAAGTTTTCTGAAACACCAGCTTCAAAATCACACACCCAAAATCAAGTGATTCCCCATGTGATGTTCACACGGCACAAATGCCGCCGTTCAATCCACATCCACAGGGTTAGGCCGCCACAATCACCAATAAGCCCATGAATCAGTTAGTCATGGCATCAGCAGAAGAAGAAGACCAGTCGACATTTGTTCATTCATTTACTTAAAAATTAGTTTATTTTACATGTCTCCTACACCAAACCACCAATGCCATACCTCTTATTTCAGCTTCCCCCTCATCAAAGCTGTCGTCCATCCAAACAGAAATGAGATACTTGAAAATTATATTTCCACATGTTACACTGGAAATGCCAATGTCTCCGACCATTCGTCTTTTGGTTTGAAATGAATGAATGGACGCCCTGCGACCCCTTCATGTGATTGGTGTCTTCTTAATTTCAGGGCAGAGGTGACTAACTTTTGGGTGGCTTTTTTTTTGGGGGGGGAGGGGAGAGATTCATTGCCTTGATGTTGCAGCCATGCAACAACAGTAATGATGATGACGCTGCTGCACTGATAAAATTTATTGAGGTGTCTTGCTGTTAGAATTTAAGAATTTTATTACAACTTTTAATTGTAAACAAAAAGATTGTAGGTCTCGTTCGAATGCAGGCTCATAATGCAACATGGCAGCCAATGCTGCGAGCATACAGGCACCACCCTCAAAGTTGCATGTCTCTCATAAATGTTTTATGAAAATAAATTATTGTTAGTTGTTGTCTGCAGCAACATCATGCTGCTGTTGTTGCTGATGTTGCTTCACGCTAAGAAATTAGTTAGTGATGCCTATAAAGTGTTTAACACTTTCCGAGTTAATTGCCTAAGCCACTCGTAACAAAAATTATGGTATTCCGTCATATTAAATAACCCAGCAAACATTTGACATTTATTCAAACTTAAGAACAACCGGTCCCACTCCACAGCGAAGCGGTTAGGCGCAGCGCCCTATTCAACTCTCTAATCTTTTTAGGTTAAGGACACTTGGCCGTGAATGTGAATATCAAATTTGTGCCACTGTAACCTATGCCCGCCTATGACGCTGAACGCCTGCGTTCGAATCCTGGCGAAAACATCGGACGAAATTAAAAGCGGTGGTTGTTGTTTGTTTGCGGTTTAATTGGCTATGACAGAATATTTGTTCCACTAGCCGAATGTAGAATAGCGTTCCAAGCGCCTCGATCTTCTGCGCTCATTCTAAAATGTCTCCCACAACTTGATTTTTCCATCGGGATTTTGGTCTTCCCGGTTTGCGTGTACCACCGTGTTTACCTTCTAAAGACTTCTTTGCTGGAGCTTCTTCATTCACTCTGACAACATGACCTAGCCAACACAGCCGTTGTATTTTGATGCGTGTAACGAAGCTATCGTCGTAATACAGTCGACATACAGCTCGTGGTTCATACTTCGCCTATATTTTCCTTTAACGCAATCTCGTTCATATATTTTACGAAGAATCTTTCTCTCAAATACTCCAAGTACTGCCTCATCTGCTTTCAAAAGTTCCCATGCCTGAGAACCATATATCAACTAGGGTTGGTTCATACGTCGCCTATATTTTCCATTAACGCAATCTCATTCATATATTTTACGAAGAATCTTTCTCTCAAATACTCCAAGTACTGCCTCATCTGCTTTCAAAAGTTCCCATGCTTCAGAACCATATATCAAAAAGGGTTGGTATCAGTGTCTTGTATAGTGTAATCTTCTTCTGTCGAGAGGTGGCCTTGTTTCTAAACTGCTTACTTAGTCCAAAGTAGCATCTGTTTGCCAGAATTATTCTTCGCTTTATCTCAAAACTGGTGTCATTCGTTTCGGTTACGGCGGTGCCGAGGTAGATAAAGTTACTGACTGTCTCAAAGTTGTGGTTGCCAACTTTCTCCATTTTCTTTATCTGCTCTGTTATGCAAGGCTTTTTGGGAGTTGAAACCATCCATTACGTCTTATCTCCATTAACAGCCAGACCCAATTGCACTGGCTCTCTTTCGGTTCTTTCAAAGGCTGCAGTTACTACTTCGGGTGAGCGACTTATGATATCGATGTAGGTGGCATAGGGGAGTAGCATGTGCTCTATTGTGATTAGTGTGCCATATCTATTCACATCTGCATCTGGTATAATCTTCTCCAGCAGGATATTAAAGAGATCACACGATAGGCTGTCCCCTTGTCTGAAACCCTTTTGGTATTGAATGGTTAGGAGAGTTTTTTACAATTCTTACTGAGCAACGCGTATCAGCAAGTGTCATCCTGCAGAGTCTTGTTAATTTTGCAGGGATACCAAACTCAGACATGGCTTGAAATGCCTTTGAACATAAAGGAGTATCGAAGGCGGCTTTGTAGTCAACAAAGAGATGGTTGTCATTGACTTGCACTACTCGGGTCTTTTCCAGGATATGGCGCAGTGTGAATATCTGGTCCAGGGTGGATTTACCAGGTCTAAAGTCGCATTGATAGGGCCCAATTATCTCATTGACTTTAGGTTTTAATCTTTCGCACAGTACGCTCGAGAGTAACTTGTATGCGATGGGGAGGAGACTTATTCCTCTGTAGTTGGCACATCCCGTCTTATCTCCTTTCTTGTGTGCGGCACATAGTATGCTGAGGTTCCAATCATCGGGTATGCGTTCTTCTAGCCAGATTGGCAGATAAGCTGATGCATACGCCTTATCAGTGTGTCGCCTCCGGTCTTAAATAGTTCAGCATGTAATCCGTCGGCTCCTGCTGCCTTGTTGTTCCTTGCTCCTTGGACCTCATTCTGACTAGGAGGTAAACATTCTAAACCATCATCCGAGATTGGTTCTGCGGTATCCTCTTCGCCGCCAACGTCGGACACTTGCAGTTGAGTAAAATGTTATTTCCATATCCTCAGCATATTATCTGTGTCAGTTACCAGATTTTCTTCTCTGTCTCTGCAGGAGGATGTGCCTGCACCAAAGCCATCGGTTTGATGTTGAATACTTGGTAGAATTTCCGGACATCATTCTGACTCCCGTACATCTCAATTCGCTCACACTCACGTCTTTCAATTATCAGCGTGTCGCCTTCGGTCTAAAATAGTTCAACGGTTAACCCGTCGGCTCCTTCTGCCTTGTCGTTCCTTAGTCGGTTCACTGCTATTTGGACCCCATTCTGACTAGGAGGTTAACATTCTATACCATCATCAGGGATTGGTTCTGCGGTATCCTCTTCGCCGCCAACGTCGGACACTAGCAGTTGGGTAAAATGTTCTTTCCATATCCTCAGCATGTTGTCTGTGTCAGTTACCAGATTTGCTTCTATGTCGCTGCAGGAGGATGTGCCTGAAGCAAAGCCATCGGTTTCATGTTAAATTCTTTGGTAGAATTTCCGGACTTCATTCTGACTTCTGTACATCTCAATTCGTTCACACTCACGTCTTTTCATTATCAGCGTGTCGCCTCCGGTCTTACATACTTCAGCGGCTAACCCGTCGGCTCCTGCTGCCTTGTCGTTCCTTAGTCGGTTCACTGTTACTTGGACCTCATTCTGACTAGGAGGCAAACATTCTATACCATCATCAGGGATTGCTTCTGCGTATCCTCTTCGCCGCCAACATCGGACATTAGCAGTTGGGTAAAATGTTCTTTCCATATCCTCAGCATGTTGTCTGTGTCAGTTACCAGATTTGCTTCTATGTCGCTGCAGGAGGGTGTGCCTGCACCAAAGCCATCGGTTTTTTTGATGTTGAATGCTTGGTAGAATTTCCGGACATCATTCTGACTCCTGT
Organism: Stomoxys calcitrans; assembly: GCF_963082655.1. Classification (NCBI taxonomy): domain Eukaryota; kingdom Metazoa; phylum Arthropoda; class Insecta; order Diptera; family Muscidae; genus Stomoxys; species Stomoxys calcitrans. The sequence continues at coordinate 60,078,278 of NC_081553.1, read as the reverse complement.
ACATCTCACTTCGCTCCCACTCACGTCTTTTCATTATAAGCGTGTCGCCTCCGGTCTTACATAGTTCAGCTGGTAACCCGTCGGCTCCTGCTGCCTTGTTGTTCTTTAGTCGGGTCACTGCTACTTGGACCTCATTCTGACTAGGAGGTAAATATTCTAAACCATCATTCGAGATTGGTTCTGCGGTATTCTCTTCGCCGCCAACATCGGGCACTAGCAGTTGAGTAACATGTTCTTTCCATATCCTCAGCATGTTATCTGTGTCAGTTACCTGTTTTCCTTCTTTGTCCCTGCAGAAGGATGTGCCTGCACCAAAGCCATCGGTTTGATGTTTAATTCTTTCTTTAATTCTTACTCCTGTACATCTCAATTCGCTCACACTCACGTCTTTCCATTTCCTTTTTCTTTCCGCGGAATAGATTTTTCTCCTCTCTTCTTTTCTCCCTATACCTCCCCTTCATCTGGCGCGTTGCTACTGATTGCAAGGTTGCTCTATATGCCGCATTCTTGGCTTCGGTAGCATCTCGACACTCTTGGTCGTAGCATGGGTTTCTTGGAGGAGGCTTCCGGTACCCAAGTACGTATTTCGCAGCATTTTCCATGCAGTGGACAATAGTTTGCCACTGCGCCATTATATCATCGGAATAAGGAGTGCTTTCATCAGGTAGTTGGGTCAGTCGAGTGGAGTATGCCACTGCCATTTGTTGTGTCTGCAGCTTTTGAATGTACAGCTTCCGTGCAGTGTCGGATCTTACTTTCCCCGTCATGTTCAAACGGGTGCGAACCTTTGCTGCAACAAGGTAATGATCCGAATCAACATTCGCTCCATGAATCGATCGTACATTTAACACGCTGGAGGAATGCCTTCCATCTATCACAACGTGATCAATTGGTTTCTCGTGTCTTGATAGGGTGACAGCCATGTGTCTTTGTGAATATTTAGACCCTACACCACTACTGTGGTACAGGGGATTATAACATAGTGAATTAGTTTGTAACACCCAAAAGGTAGAGAGATAGACCCATTGATAAGTACTCTAATCGACTCAGAATCACTTTCTGATTCGATTTAGCTATGTTCGTCTGTCCGTCCGTCCGTCTGTCCATGTTAATTTGTGTACAAAGTACATGTCGCAGTTTTCATCCAAACGTCTTCAAATTTGGTACAGCCATGTTTTTCGGCCTAGAGACGAAGCCTATTGAAATTGGTAAAAATCGGTTCAGATCTGGAAATAGCTCCCATATATATGTAAGTCCGATTTTCAGTAATAATGCAATAAAATGGTCATTTGTTAACCGTTTCTCTCGATATTTGGCAGGGAGGATTTTTTTACGACTTTCAACATTACTGGTGAATTTCATAGAAATCGGCTCAGATTTAGATATAGCTGTCGCCCGATTTTCACTCTTAGAGCCACTGCAAGCGCATTTATTGATCCATTTTGCCAAAATTTTGCAAAACGCTTTCCTCAACGACTCCCACAGTATCTGAGGAGTTTGCTCGAAATCGGTTCAGATTCAGATATAGCTCCCATATATATGTTCATCCGACTTCCAGCAATATTGCAATAAAATGGTCTTTTGTTAACCGATTTTCTCGAAATTCGGCAGGAGGGATTTTCTCTTAATTCTCATATAACTGGTGAATTTCATGGAAATCGGTTCAGATTTAGATATAGCTGTCATATATGTATATCGCCCGATTTTCACTTTAAGAGCCACTGCAAGCGCATTTAATGTAGTCATTTGTCAACCGTAGTTTTTACAGTTTGAACATATTTGCTCGCCGAGGTCCATCAAAATTGGTTCAGAATTGGATATAGGTCCCACTTTTCACTTATAGGGTGGGTATTGGGTATTGTACAGTCGGCACCGCCCGACTTTTTCCCTTCCTTACTGATTTTATGTTGACATGTGGTGTTACGAACTGCCATGTTTTTTACCGCGGCGAAATCTATCAGCCTCAACCCATTACTGGACGTTATCTAGTGGAGGCTAGACTTTCCGACTGTTGGACCACAGATGTCTTCCTTCCCTATCTTAGCATTAAAATCTCCCAGAACGATTTTAATATCATGGGCGGGGCAGCGGTCATATTCTCTCTCTAGGCGCTCGTATAAAATATCCTTGATCTGCTCGTCTTTGTCTTCCGTCGGGGCATGGCCACAAATAAGGCTGATGTTGAAGAATATGGCTTTTATACGGATTGTGGCTAGCCTCTCATCCACCAGCTTAAAGCTGAAGACAGGGTGTTTCAGTCTCCGATTAACCACAAATCCACAGCCAAATTCATGCCTCGTGTTGTGGCAGCTAGAGTACAGTTCGTCACCGTTTGGTGTTGTAGTGACGCCATTCCCAGTCCATCGCACTTCCTGTAAGGCGGTTATATCTGCCTTGTACTTCTCTAATACATCCGCCAGCGCGTATACTTCACCTTCTCTATAAATAGTGCAGACATTCCAGGTGCAACTCCGCAAATCATGGCCCTTTTTTCGTTTGCGTGGGTCGTCAATGTTGGGGGGGGGGGTCCGTTTTTACTATTCCTTTGTTTTTCAGAGTAGTTCTATGTTTTCCGGGGGCCGGTTACTGGCCCAGCGCCCCAACCGCATGGGTTTTGTTGGATTGCATGTATCCCTCGTTGTGGCGAGCCGCTTGCTCCAACATCCGACGCTCGCCGCCAGCCGCCCCTAACCTGGGAACAGACGCTGATGTTGGCCATTGGTTATTTGAAGGCGCCAATAACTCGCCTTGTCATCTCGAGTATCATTGGCACTCAGTATTTAATTAAGAGCCAGTGCCACCTGACTCCTCACTGAGACTCTCCTCTCAAAAATCGCTGACTGCCCGCGGCCGCATTTGCAGCTACTCCGCACAAAAACAGAGCTTTCCACCATCCGCAACCTGTGGACGCGCCCGGTAGCTTTCAGCTAAGCTTCCCGTGATAAGGATGGGCACCACACAAGTCGGAGCTCAAAGTTCCAGCCTGTGTGGTGCTCATAGTCATCCCGTATCGGCCGGCCCTCTCATCCACCGGAGTAAAACTGCAGACAAGGTGTTTCAGTCTCCGACTAACCACAAATCCACAGCCAAATTCATGCCTCGTGTTATGGCAGCTGTAGGATCACATATCAATATTTGCCCATTAACATTCCACCGAAGAACAGGGGCAAACTTCGCACATATCAATAAGAGCAGTCCGATTCAAGTTTAAGCTCAATGATAAGAGGCCCCCTCTTTTATAGCCGAGTCCGAATGGCGTACCGCAGTGCGACACCCCTTTGGAGAGAAGCTTTACATGGTCATAGTACCTCACAAATGTTGACAGCATTAGGAGGGGAAAACCACCGCTGAAAATTTTTTCTGATGGTCTCGCCAGGATTTGAACCCAGGTCTTTAGCGCCATAGGCGGACATGCTAATCTCAGCGCTACGGTAGCCTCCGGTGGCCTTTGGCGGTGAGTAAATATGCAAATTTTGTCCATTAACATTCCACCGAAGAACAGGGGCAAACTTCTCACATATCAATGAGTGCAGTCCGATTCAAGTTTAAGCTCAATGATAAGGGGCCTCCTTTTTATAGCCGAGTCCGAACGGCATGCCGCAGTGCGACACCTCATTGGAGAGAAGTTAAACATGGCATAGTACCTCACAAATGTTGACGGCATCAGGAGGGGAAAGCCACCGCTGAACATTTTTTCTTAGGGTCTCGCCAGGATTCGAACCCAGGCGTTCAGCGTCATAGGCGGGCATGCAAACCCCTGCGCTACGGTGGCCTCCTGGCGGTGAGTACACAAATTATGACTTATGTTTGTTCAGTCCCACGTGGTTTATTGGGCTATCTGGGTGTTGTTCATTAGTTGAAGTCATTAAGGCAACATGCAACAAATACACTTTTCATTACTTTTAAATGTGTAAGGGCCAAAACTCATTCACACACATACACACACCCATACATATCACACACACATACCATGTACATAATAAGTTTGGTATTAATGTATAGAGAAGTATGTTAAAATATTTTCATTTTTTACGATTCGAATCATAAAGAAATGCACACAGAACATTATTTTCATACCAAATGATGTGTCACTTTTTTGTTCTGTTACTACAAATGTACCAGATGCACTACTTGTAGACTGGGTCCCCCCCAACAATGGGGACAAAGTGGAGTAGAGGAGCTGGTTCGTTGATATTTGTGAAATTATGGCTTGGTTGTCGTGTAATCATTTGTTTGCGTAACTTTATTAAGCACTTCAGACATTTCTAGTCTTTTTTATGTAACACTTGCCTCGCCCGAAAGACAGAGAGAGAGGGAGAGAGTGCAAAGTTAAGGACTCCTATGTGAGGGAGGATTATACTGTCACCACGTTGACACCCGTCTGATGTTCTGTTGTAGCAGGAAGAATATGAAGTACGAAAGTAATTATAGTTCAATGTACACCCTGTTCCATTTTATGGAACTCTGAACACTTCACTTTTTTTTGAGTAAATTAGCAATAATGTGGGAAAGTTTACATTGTGGTACATATTCTTTAGTTTACAAACATTTTCTGATTCCCTTTAATGGCGCCATGCATAGGGACATTTGTCATATTGCATTAGTTAAACAAATCGACGATATAATGCAACTTAAAGAGACAGATTGCAATGATATAATGAATAGATATATCCAATGGTTTGGCTATCTGTATAGAAATGATCTTTAATTTAATAAAGGACCTCCTTTTTATACACCAGCCTGAATGGAGTAGAGAAGATAGCAGAAAAGTTTTAATAACTGAAGTCTTTACATATGTTGCCTTCACTAGTAAGGGAATAGCCATAGCTACAGTCTTTGCTGACGCCCTCGTCGAAATTCGAACTAAAATGTTTCGATGTTGAAATCTTGTCTCGTAATTTTCACAAACCAACACAACTAACTTTATGGCACTCGATTCGATCGCCAACACATCGAAATTAGCTGATTTCTATGGGTTGGCGAACGAAACGTGTGACTTAATGTTAGTGGTTTTGGTTTGTGAGCCATGAACTGTTGCGTGCATCGTTTGCTCGTCGCATATGAGAGGAGTATTTCCCGTACACAAGCCTCGCCAAATAAAGATTTCCATCACTTTAGCTCCTGGAGGATTTTCGCCACCTTCCGACGCCTGGTTTTTTGCCCCTCTAGTAATTGCAAGGTTGTCGTATTCTTCGGTATTATATTATGCTAGCTGACCCGGGCCCGCTCCGTTGCGCCTTCTTTTACTTTATATGGAACAAAAGTTTCCTTGGAATATTTATTTTCGACAATTAGAGATCTTTTAGTGAAATACCATGGTACGGAGGCCACCGTAGCGCAGAGGTTAGGATGTCCGCCTATGACGCTGAACGCCTGGGTTCGAATCCTGGCGAGACCATCAGAAAAAATTTTCAACGGTTATTTTCCCCTCCTAATGCTGGCAACATTTGTGAGGTTCTATGCCATGTAAAACTTCTCTCCAAAGAGGTGTCGTACTGCGGCACGCCGTTCGGACTCGGCTATAAAAAGGAGGCCCCTTATCATTGAGCTTCAACTTGAATCGGACTGCACTCATTGATATAAAATTTGCAAAATTTTACCATGGTACGAAAATAGTATATCGCTTGACTAACATTTTAACAATATAAGTGCCTTTATCTGAATCCCATATGATCTCTATTGGTCTACGAATTTAAGTTTGGATGTAAGGTGTACTTCATTCTTAAAATACTTAATTTCAGCCCGATATTCGCATGATATCCATTTTAGGGGTGTTTTCGGGGGAGAGGTAATTCCCCAGATACTTGGCCCTGAAAAATATCAGCATCGTGCTCTTCTCTCAAATACCATTTATTTAAACCCCATATTGCCATTGGCTTTAGAGGAGTTTACAGGATGAGGCGTCCCCCAAACACATGGCCCCAAAATAGGTTATCATATTCGTTTTCAAATCTCAAATACCTATCATTTGAGCCACATATTGGCATGGTCGAAAAATTTTTCCCTTTGGCGGTGTTTTGGGAAAGAGGTGATGCCCTAAATACATGGTCCTACATTTGGATATCAAATTCGTATTCTACTCCCAAATACCTTTATTTGAGCCCCATATTGCGATGGTCACTAAAAAATAGCAGTTTGTGGGGCATTTTGGGAAAAAATACCAGAAAATTTATCCCGAAAATGGGTATCAATTCTTGCTCTACCCCCCAAAATCTTTCATTTAAGCTGCACATTGATATGGTCGGTAAATATGCCCGATTAAGAGGTGTTTTGCGAAGGTCCCCCAAACACTAAGCCCGTAAATATAGCAGCAATGTGCTCTATTCTCATATAACTATTGTATATATCATTTATTTGAACCCCATATTGCCATTTCCCTCAAAATTGGATGTCAAATTCGTTTTCTAATCTCATTTAAACTCCTTATTGCAAAAGTCAGCAAATATGTCCGGTTTGGGGTATTGGCCCTAAAAACCATGAATATTTAGTTCGACTCTCTTTATGACCCAATTTGTCTTGGTGAGCAAATACGTCCTATTTGTTGGTTGTTATGGTGTTGGGACATCCGCTAGACAGTTGGCCCCTAATGTTGATATTAGATACGTGGTCTACTTCCACATACCTTCAATTTGAGCCCCATATTTCCATAGTCGGCAAACATGACCGGTTTGAGGGGTGTTTTGGGGGATGGGCGGCCACTCAGTGAGTTGGTCTTGAAAATATATATCGGATTCGTGTTCCACTTTAAAAACCCTCTTATTTGAGCCTCATATTGCAATAGTCAGAAAATACTTACTAATTGGGTGCTGTTGTGGGGGTGGGGTGGCCCCATAGATACTTTTCCCGAATATTGATATCAAATTCGTGCTTTACTCCCAAAGACCTTTCATTTGAGCCCCATATTGCTATGGTCGTAAATTTGTCCCCTTTGGGGAATGTTTTTGGGGAGAGGCGGTCCTCAAACACTTGGTCCCATATTTGGATATCAGATTCGTATTCTACATTCAAATACCTTTTATTTAAGCCCCATATTGGCATGGTGAGAAAATAAGTCCTGTTTGGGGGGTGTTTTGGGAAAGGAGTGGACCCCCAGAAACTTGGACCCACATTTGGATATCAGATTCGTCTTCTACTCGCAAATACCTTTCATTTGAGTCTCATATTGCCATGGTCGGTAAATATGTCCGATTTAGGGGTGATTTGGGGCTTGGGGTGGTCCCCCTAGCACTTGGTCCGATAATTGGATATCAGATACGTTTTCTTCTCCTAAATACCTTTCATTTGAGTCCCATATTACCGTGATTAGTCTAAATATATGTTTGGTAGGTTTTAGGGTGGGGCAGTCCCCCTAGGTACCCCATCCGAAATTTGGATATCAAATTTTTATTTTTAGGGTACTGTATGAGAGCACACAAAATTTCGATAAAATCGCGCCACCAATCTCCGAGATCTGGCGTTTCTGAAAATTAGGGTAAGGGGGAAGGTCCGCCCCCCTTCAGATATCAAAAAATGTAGAACCACGGGGTCATTATGCACCATCTGTGAAAATTTCAAGAAAATCATTTCAGCCGTTTCTGAGTCTATAGGAACACACAAACAAACAAACAAACACAAATTGATTTTTATATATAATAAGATTCGAGTTTTAATTTATGTCCGATTTGGTTGAAATTTCGCCCGACCGACACGGGATAACTATGAGCACCACACAGGCTGGAACTTTGAGCTCAAACTTGTGTGGTGTCCATCGTTATCACGGTAAGCTTAGCTGGAAGCTACCGGGCGCGTCCACAGATTGCGGATGGTGGAAAGCTCCGTTTTTATGTGGAATAGCTGCAAATGCGGCAGCGGGCAGTCAGAGATATTCGAGAGGAGTGTCTCAGTAAGGAGTCAGGTGGCACTGGCTCTTAATTAAATACTGAGTGCCACTGATACTCGAGATGAAAAGGCGAGTTATTGGCGCCTTCAAATAACCAATGGCCAACATTAGCGTCTGTTCTCATGTAAGGGGTGGCTGGAGGCGAGTGTCGGATCTTGGAGCAAGCGGCTCGCGACAACGAGGGATACATGTGCAATCCCACAAAACCCATGCGGTTAGGGCGCTGGGCCAGTAACCCGCCCCCGGAAAACTATGAGAACTACTATGAGAAACAAGGGAATAGTAAAAATGGACCGCCCTAATGTTGACGACCCACGCAAACGAAAAGAGGACCATGATTTGCGGATCTGTACGTGGAATGTCCGTACTTTTTATAGAGAAGGAGCAATATCGGCGTTGGCGGATGTATTAGTACAAAGCTGATATTACTGCCTTACAGGAAGTGCAATGGACTGAGAATGGCGTCACAACAACACCAAACGGTGATGAACTGTACTATAGCTGCCATAACACGAGACTTGAATTTGGCTGTGGATTTGTGGTTAGTCGGAGACTGAAACACCTTGTCTCCAGCATTACTCCGGTGGATGAGAGGCTAGCCACAATCCGCATAAAAGCCAAATTCTTCAACATCAGCCTTTTGTGTGCCCATGCTCCGACGAAAGACAAGGACGTGCGGACCAATGATATTTTCTACGAGCGCCTAGAAAGAGAATATGACCGCTGCCCGCCCATGTTGATAAAATCGTTCTGGGAGATTTTAATGCGTAGACAGGGAAGGAAGAGATTTTTGGTCCAACAGTCGGAAAGTTTAGACTCCACGAGATAAGGTCCAATAATGGATTGAGGCTGATAGATTTCGCCGCGGCAAAAAACATGGTAGTTAGTAGCACCAGATTTCAACATAAAAATATTCACAAAGTCACATAGCTATCACACGATCAAAACACGAGAAACCAAATTGATCACGTTGTGAGAGATGGTATGCATTCATCCAGTGTGTTAAATGTACGATCGCTCCGTGGAGCGAATATCGATTCGGATCATTACCTTGTTGCAGCAAAGGTTCGCACCCGTTTGAACAATGGCGAGGAAAGTACGATCTGACACTGCACGGAAGCTGGACATTGAAAAGCTTCAAACGGCACAGATGGCAACGGCATACTCCACGCGATTGATCCAACTGCTTGATGAAAGCACTCCTTGTTCCGATGCTATACTGGCGCAGTGGCAATATAATGCCCACTCCATGGAAAATGCCGCGAAATTCCTACTTGGGTACCGGAAGCCTCCACCAAGAAACTCATGGTACGACCAAGAGTGTGCCGGAAATCTCGATTGGTATTGAATGGTTCGGAGTGTTTTTTCCTATTCTTACTGAGGAACGCGTATCAGCAAGTGTCATCCTGCAGAGTCTCATTAATTTTGCAGGGATTCCAAACTCAGACATGGCTTGAAATATCTTTGAAACTAAAGAGGTATCGGAAGCGGCTTTGTAGTCAACAAAGAGATGGCAGGTGTTTATTTGTCCTTCTCAGGTCTTTTCCAGGATTTGGCGCAGTGTGAAAATCTGGACCAGGGGGGATTTACCAGTTCTAAGCCGCATAGGGTGATAGGGTCCAATTATCTCATTGACTTTAGGTTTTAATCTTACACACAGTACGCTCGGGAGTAGCTTGTATGCGATGGGCAGGAGACTTATTCCTCTGTAGTTGACACTTTCCGTCTTGTCTCCTTTATTGTGTACGGGACATAGTATGCTGAGGTTCCACTTATCGGGTATGCGTTCTTTTAGCCAAATTGCGCAGATAAGCTGACGCATACACCTTATCATTGTATTGCCTACGTTCTTAGTTCAGCGGGTAACCCTTCGGCTCCTGCTGCCTTGTTGTGCTTCAGTCGGGTCACTGCTACTTGGACCTCATTCTGACTAGGAGGTTAACATTCTATACCATCATTATTTATTGGTTCTGCGGTATCCTCTTCGCCGCCGACGTCGGACACTAGCAGTTGGGTAAAATGTTCTTTCCATATCCTCAGCATGTTATCTGTGTCAGTTACCAGATTTCCTTCTTTGTCTCTGCAGGTGGATGTGCCTGCACCAAAGCCATCGGTTTGATGTTTAATTCTTTGGTAGATTTTCCGGACTTCATTCTGACACCTGTAAATCTCAATTCGCTTACACTCCCGTCTTTCCATTTCCTTTTTCTTCCTGTGGAATATACGTTTCTCCTCTCTCTCTCTCTCTCGATACTTCTCTTTTATCTGGCGCGTTGCTTCTGATTGCAGGGTTGCTCCATATGCCGCATTCTTGGCTTCAGCTTTCTTTCATTTGATACCCATACTATCCCGATCGGTCCACTTTTATTTTTAGGTAGTACTTTTGGTTTTGGGTGGAGTTTTTGGGATAACGGTGGGGGGTCCGCCCCCTTCCGTTATCAATAAATTATAAATCCAATTCCTACTTCCTGACCATATTCGTAATCTACTCCCGAATACCTTTCATTTGAGTGCTATATTGTCATGATCGTTAAATAACCCTATTTTCGGGGGTTTTGGGGCTGGGGCGGCCCCCCATGTACTTGGACCCAACTTTTATTATGAAATTCGTACTCTACTCTCTTTTATTATGAAATTCGTACTCTACTCTTGAATACCTTTCATTTGAATCCCATAATGTCCTTATCGGTCCACTTTTATTTTTGGTTAGTACTTTTGGGGTAAGGGGGAGGGTCCGCCCCCTTCCGATATCAAAAAATTTTATAGCCTATGTTTCCTTCTAGACCATCGTACACAATCTGTGAAAATTTGAAGAAGATCGGTTTAGCCATTTTCTTGTCAACGAAACAAACCAAAATGCTCATAATTGGTTAATATGCCCATTTGGGACATTGGGACCATATTGGCATTCACACTTCAATACCTTTCATTTGATGCCCATTTCTTCATTATCGGTCCACTTTTGATTTTGTATGGTGTTTTTGGGCTAACGGGGGAGAGTCCGCCCCCTTCCGATATCAACAAATTATAAAACCTGTTCCTCCTGCCCATATCCGCAATCTACACCTGATTACCTTTCATTTGAGTCTCATATTGTCATGATGCCATTTTAGGGGGTTTTTGAGGCTGGTACGGCCTCCAGTTAATTGGACCCAATTTTTTCATATGAAATTACGTACTCTACTCCTGAATATCTTTCATTTGAGTCCCATATTGTCCCAATCGGTACATATTTATTTTTGGGTGGAACTTTTGGAGTAGGGGGAGGGTGCGGCCCCTTCCGATATTAAAAATTATATAGCCTATGTTTCCTTCCAGACCAACCTAAACAATCTGTGAAAATTTCAAGGTAATCGGTTCAGCCATTTTTGAGTGTATACGGAACAAACAAACCAACCGACAAGCAAACATACAAACACACCACCACTGTGGTACAGGGTATTATAGCTAGACCCATTGATAAGCATACCGATCGACTTAGAATCACTTTCTGATTCGATTTAGCCATGTCCGTCTGTGAGTCCATGTATTCTTGTTATCAAAATGCAGGTCGTATTTGTTGTCCGATTGTCACGAAATTTTGCACATGTCACTTTTTTGGCCCAAGGACAAACGCTATTGATTTTGAAAAAAATATCGGTAGAGATTTAGATATAGCAACCATATATATCTTTCATCCGATTTGGGGTTTTAAGGCTGTAGAAGCCACAATTTTGGTCCGATGTTTACAAAATTTTGCTTGAGGTGCTTTATTTGACGTCTCCATATGTGTGCAAAATTTCATAAAAATCGGTTCAGATTTAGATGTAGCTCCCATATATATCTTTCATCCGATTTAGCCTTTCATCCGATTTGAGCTATTAAAGCTGTAGAACCCACAATTTTGGTCCGATCTTCACCAAATTTGGCGTGGAGTCGTAAATTCTCAATATATGTGCAAAATTTCATAAAAATCGGTTCAGATTTAGATATAGCTCCCCTATATATATCTTTCATCCGATATGGCCTTATATATCTTATATATATATCTTTCATCCGATAAGCATACCGATCGACTTAGAATCACTTTCTGATTCGATTTAGCCATGTCCGTCTGTGAGTCCATGTATTCTTGTTATCAAAATGCAGGTCGTATTTGTTGTCCGATTGTCACGAAATTTTGCACATGTCACTTTTTTGGCCCAAGGACAAACGCTATTGATTTTGAAAAAAATATCGGTAGAGATTTAGATATAGCAACCATATATATCTTTCATCCGATTTGGGGTTTTAAGGCTGTAGAAGCCAAAATTTTTGTCCGATCTTTACAAAATTTGGCATGGGGTGTTTTATTTGACGTCTCCATATGTGTGCAAAATTTAATAAAAATCGGTTCAGATTTAGATATAGCTTCCAAATATATCTTTCATCCGATTAAGCCTTTTAAGGCTGTAGAAGCCACAATTTTGGTCCGATCTTTACAAAATTTGGCATGAGGTGCTTTATTTGACGTCTTTATATGTGTGCAAAAGTTTATAAAAATCGGTTTAGATTTAGATATAGCTCCCATATATATGTATCGCCCGATTTGCACTTAAATGACCGTAGTAGCTACAATTTTCAACCGATCTGCTCAAAATTTGGCTAGGACTATTTTATTACTGATTCTACCATATCTGGAAAATTTTATCAAGATCGGTTCATATTTAGATGTAGCTCTCATATATATCTTTCATCCGATTTGAGCTATTAAGGCTGTAGTAGCCACAATTTTGGTCCGATCTTTACCGAATTTGTCATTGGGTATTTTATTTGAGGTCTACATATGTGTCCAAAAGTTCATCAAAATCGGTGCAGATTTAGATGTAGCTCCCATATATATCTTTCATCCGATTTGAGCTATTAAGGCTGTAGTAGCCACAATTTTGGTCCGATCTTTACCAAATTGGGCGTGGAGTCGTTTTTATGAAGTCTCAATGTATATGCAAAGTCTCAAAGTATGTGCCAAATTTTTTAAGGATCGGTTCATATTTAGATGTAGCTCCCATATATATCTTTTATCCGATATGGCCTTTTAAGGCTATAGAAGCCACAATTTTTTACCGATCGTTACAAAATTTGGCATGGGGAATTTTATTTGACGTCTCCATATGTGCGCAAAGTTTCATAAAAATCAGTTCAGATTTAGATATAGCTCCCATATATATCTTTCATCCGATATGGTCTTTTAAGGCTGTAGATGCCAAAATTATTGTCCGATCTTTATAAAATTTTGCAAGAGGTGTTTTATTGGACATCCTAATATGTGTGCAAAATTTCATAAAAATCGGTTCAGATTTAGATATAGCTCCCCAACAGCAAGAGTAGTGACGCAGGATACGGGGCATGTTTTAAGCATAAAAGAACATATAAATGTAATTTTTTTGTTTACGAATTTCATGCTAGGACCTTAAATTCTTAACTGGATTTAAAAAGTATCTTATCTAGCTTTGGACGTCGCATTGGTACGGTTTATCGTTAATCGATCACATTAATATTTCGTATTTTACTCATTCTGATGAAAGGGACAAAATTTTAGGGTATGCGATTCAACAAAATTGTTTTGGGTTTTTGCTAAACTCTTGTCATAGCTGTAATATAACTTCAAATCATTTTTCTTACAGTTTCTAATGTAAAGTATTGGGTTGCCCAAAAAGTAATTGCGGATTTTTTAAAAGAAAGTAAATGCATTTTTAATAAAACTTAGAATGAACTTTAATCAAATATACTTTTTTTACACTTTTTTTCTAAAGCAAGCTAAAAGTAACAGCTGATAACTGTCAGAAGAAAGAATGCAATTACAGAGTAACAAGCTGTGAAAAAATTTGTCAACGCCGACCATATGAAAAATTCGCAATTACTTTTTGGGCAACGCAATACATTTCGATTTTGTTGGTGCCATGAATTCCTCTTCCAAATTCAATACTCAAAGTTTCAATCCATCATAATGCACACAGACTACACAAAACAACATTACACTCAATTTGCGGTTGAATTACAATAAATGCCGACAACAATTAAGTAACAACAAGCCATAGAAAGCAAAACAATCTCTCAGATTTACCCATACTCTAAACTGCCTTTTTTTTCTTCTAACAAAAAAACACAAACTCCATGATTTCCATATTCACCAAAACAAAAAGAGCAACTCATTCACATGCTCATAGTTCAAAAAGAACATAACCACATATAAGCAATGTCATCGGCGACGTACGACATCACCCTAACCATCACCATCAGCAACATCATTGCCTTCATCATCCTGGCTATTGCAAGGATGATGAAGTTCCTCTGCACCACATACCTCACTCAGCCGCATTGAAGGACAATGAACAGTCATTGTCAACATTTTCACCCAATATTCATTTTTTATGCCTCAGTGCAGATGCCAATACGACAATGATTCGAATGAGTTTCCATCTCACGATGTTATGAGGCACTAAGGTGTTGAGTTGGCAGTCAATTTTTTTCATTTCATATCCTTTGTGTGTGTTCAACACACACGCACACACACACATATCCACTGTCAGCAACTCAAAACTCACTGCATTGCACATATATTACAATGTGGAAAAATTTAACGTAAAAAATTCATAAAAAAAAACACATTCTCAATGGGAGGAGCAGCAATCAGACAACTGAACAAAAGAAATGGAGCATATCCTGGATATGAGTGTTAAACAAGGACTTTTTCACACCTCCAAACACACAGAAACAAGGAAACCAATAGAGGGGAAAAAAACATCGAACCAACACCTACCTACAAAATCATGTGTCCTTCCCATGAGCATAGACACACACACATAACATACACCATTCATATTCATGGCTATGTCTGTTCTACTGGAGTTCATACTGTTTGTGCATGCAAACTGCAGTATGGGCATGTGTTTGTGTGCTTCCTACTAATAAACACTTGTTCAACCGTCAATTATTCACCAATTGAAAAATTACTCAACTAAGCGTGGATTGTAATTGTAACTTTTTTTTTCAGCTGCATTTTCTCTTTTTCACACACAGAGCCGCACAAATGCAGACATATCGTGCACGATATAAGCTGGCTAGGATGTGTTGTTATTGTTGGAGCTATGTTATGGTTAAAGGATTTTTTATGTGGAAAACATAAAACAGACAAGTATCGGTGAATGGACATTTTGTTTGAATGGATTACGATTTAATTTCATTTATTTTGTTCTAAAAAGAACATTCTTGAATAATATGCTTACCACCACCAAGAAAGGGAAGTAAAGGCTGTTTTTAAAGAGTTGAGTTTACGGAGTGTTAGCCTTGGTTAATAATTTTGTCCAAAAGTGATCTGTGAAAGTGAAAAGTGTTCAGTATACTCTGCCATTTCATCGTGGAAGAACTCACACATTGTGGAAATTTATTAATAAAATTTTTTAAGGAGTTAAGTTTACGGAGTGTTATCACTGGTTGATAATTTTGTCCAAAAGTCATCTGTGAACGTGAAAAGTGTTCAGTATACTCTGCCATTTCATCGTGGAGGAACTCACACATTGTGGAAATTTATTAATAATTTTTTTTATAAAAAGAGTTAAGTTTACGGAGTGTTATGTTGATAATTTTGTCCAAACGTCATCTGTGAAAGTGACAAGTGTTCAGTATACTCTGCCATTTCATCGTGAAAAAACTCACACATTGTGGAAATTTATCGAGATTCGTACACTGTGACAACAGCTCGTTGAAAATCCACTATATTATCGAAAATTTGTGTTAAGCGATAAGGCTTATTTTGTGGTAAATTATGGCCCGATCTTTATTTATTTTCCAACTTCCCTGCAATGCCGGGATGTCTCATTTAATTTATGGTTTTGCGATTAGGCAGCAATCTTTTCATTCATTTCTCTTGTATCTGCTTTTAAGCAAATCCATCTATAATGGCCATCTGCCTCTTTGATTTGTATCTACCGCCTCCCAAGCCACGGCCCATTAGTAAACTCGCTATTTAGCAAAGCCACCCACACAAGCTGTGATAGCCTAGTTGTAGTGTCTCGGCTTACCAGATACGAGAACCCGAGTTCAATCCCCGGTCAAGGCGAATCTTATTTTTTTTAGATTTTCTAATTTCTTTTTTTTGTTTCTCTATAAATAAATATAAAGATTTCCTATAAAGACAGTGGTCAGGAAATCAATTGGAATATCCATAACCCAAGATTTTGAATTCTAATTTAACCGCATACGCAAATTCAGGAGGAAACTTTCGTAAGATCGAGGTAGTGTGATAGGAAGTGTGATTGAATTTTTTTTAAGAAAGTGTCTTTCTATCCCTTAGATTTTTAACAAATTCCTCATTTGCGGCAGGAAATTTTACTGACTGTAAATGAGGAATCACATTTTTTTTGTGGCTAAGAAGTTTTTCGTTGCGACTTGAACAATTTTGTACTGTCCCGTCACATGAAGTAAATAGGCAGACAGAGCTAATATATTTTGTTCCCGGCCCTCTAGCGGCTGGGCTCAATCTTATATATCCTCCGCCATGAATCGAATTCGTCAAGTTCTTTGAACGATATCTCTTTATAGACAAACAAAGATAAGTCCGATAATAATTGCGATCTATAGTGGCTCAGGAAAAAAAATTGGAAGATCTGTATAAATGGGAGCTATATCAGGTTATACACCGATTCACCGATTCCATATTTAACACGTTAAAGGTCACACTAAAAGTCGTTGTGCAACATTTCAAGCAAGTCCGATAATAATTGCGCCCTCTAGCGCTTTACGAAATCAAGATTCGAGATCGGTTTACATGGGAGTTGTATCGGATTATGAACCGATTTGGACCATACTTAACACAGTTGTTGGAGTTGAAAACAAAACACTTTGTGCAAAATTTCCGTCACATTGGATACTACTGGCCCCCTCTAGCGGTTAAAGAAGTAAAGATCCGAAATCGGTTTGTTTAAACCATACTTGGCGCAATTGTTGGATGTTGGAACAAAACACTTCATGCAAAATTTTAGCCAAATCAGATAATAATTGCGCCCTCTTGCGGCTCAAGAAGTCAAGGTCCAAAATCGATTTATATGGGAGCTATATCAGGTAATAAACCGATTTCAGCCATACTTGGCAGAGTTGCTGTAAGTCAAAATAAAACTCTTGGTGCAAAATTTCAGTCAAATCGGATAATAATTGCGCCCTCCAGCGGCTCAAGAATTCAAGATCTGAGATCGGTTTATATGGAAGCTATAACAGGTAATGAACCGATTCAAACCATAGTTAGAAGAGTTTTTGTAAGTCAAAATGAAACTCTTGGTAAAAAATTTCAGATAAATCGGATTAAAATTGCGCCCTCTAGAGGCTCACGAGTTCAAGATCCGAGATCGGGTTATATGGGAGCTATATCAGGTTGTGAACCGATTTGGCCATGATGGTCGAACCAGACCACTTGACGCTAATTTTTAGCCAAATCGGATAAGAATTGCGCCCTCTATCGGCGTAAGAGGTCAAGATCCGAAATCGGTTTATATGGGAGCTATAGCAGGTTATGAACCGGTTTGGACCATACTTTACAAAGTTGGTAGAAGTCAAAATAAAATTCTTTGTGCAAAATTTCAGCCAAATCGGATAATAATTGCGCCCTCTAGAGGCTCACGAATTCAAGATCCGAGATCGGGTTGTATGGGAGCTATATCAGGTTGTGAACCGATTTGGCCATGATGGTCGAACCAGACCACTTGACGCTATTTTTTTTTACTTTTCAAAGTTGCTGGAAGTCAAAATAAAATTCTTTGTGCAAAATTTCAGCCTAAACGGATAATAACTGCGCCCTCCAGAGTCTTACGAAGTCAAGATTTGAGATCGGATTATATGGGAGCTATATCAAGTTATGAACCTCTGTAAACCATACCCAACGCAGCTGTTAATGGTCAAAACAAACTACTGCGTGCATATTTTCAGCCAAATTGCGTGCAAATTTTCAGAATTCAAAATCCGAGAATGGTTTACATGGTAGCTTTATCAGATTATGAACCGATTTGGACCATACTTGGCAGTGTCATTGGTACTTCAAACAAATCTCTTGATGCTAAGTTTCAGCCAAAATAATTGCGCCTTTTGAAGACTCAAGATGACAAGATCCGACATCCGATATCGTTTTAAACGGCAGCTATATCAAAAAAGTGACCGATTAGGCCCATTAATAATCCACACCGTCCTGCACTAATGAGAAATATCTGTTCAAAATTTCAACACCAAGCTTTACTCCTTCGAAAGTTACCGTGCTTTCGACAGACAGACGAAAGGACGGACGCACATGGCTAAATCGACTAAGAATGTCAAGACGATCAAGAATATGTAGGGTGATTTTTAAGCTATTACCGTTTTGGCAACACTGATTTAAACAGCTCACTCACGTTTCGTGTTTTGTTTCACTGTCAAACATCTTCAGTTTGGTCTAGTATTTAACCATGAATCGTCTTATAAACGAACAACGCTTGCAAATTATTGAATTTTATTATCAAAGTGAGTGCTCTGTTAAGAAAGTTCATTGCGTGTTTCTTTCATTGAGCGAAGAAGCTCATTTTTGGCTCAATGGGTAAGCAGAGTTGTCGATTTTGGAGTGAATATCAGCCAGAAGCATTGCAAGAGCTACCAATGCATTCAGAGAAAGTCACAGTTTGATGTGGTTTATGGGCTGGTGGCATCATTGGACCGTACTTCTTCAAAGATGATGCGACTCGTAACGCAACTGTGAATGGTGAGCGCTACCATGAGATGGTATCCAACTTTTTTTGGCCAAAATACAAGAGCTTGACTTGCATGACATTTGGTTTCAACAAGACGGTGCCACATGCCTCACGAAAGCGCAACAATGGACTTATTGAGAGGCGAGTTCGATGAACATTTGATTTCACGTTAGGGACCGGTCAATTGGCCGCCTAGATAGTGCGATTTTACGCCTTTAGGCTATTTTAAAGCTCCTGCATATGAAGACAATCCCGCTTCAATTGACGCATAGAAAGACAACAAAAATTTTGGAAATTTTGTCCATGAACATTTCACAGAGGCAAACTTCTCACATATCAATGAGTGCAGTCCGATTCAAGTTTAAGCTCAATGATAAGGGGCCCCCTTTCTATAGTCGAGTCCGAACGGCATGCCGCAGTGCGACAACTCTTTGGAGAGAAGTTTTACATGGCATATGTTGCCAGCATTAGGAGGGGAAAACCACCGCTGAAAAATTTTTCTGATGGTTTCGCCAGGACTCGAACCCAGGCATTTAGCGTCATAAGCGGACATGCTAACCTCTGCGGTGGCCTCCATTGAAAGACAACATTGAAGCAATTATTCGTGAGATATTGGCCGAAATGTTGGAAAAAGTATGCCAAGATTGGTCTAAGCGGATGGACCATTTGAGGCGCAGTCACGGCCAACATTTGCATGAAATAATCTTCAAACATTAAATTATATGGACCGTACTATCGATTCAAATAAAGATTTCATGCATTTTTCTGAATTTTATGTGTTTTTTTAACTTTCCTATAGTTCTTAAAAAGTGACCCTTTATGTGCTTTGTTGGGTCTTAGATCAATATTTCGATGTTTTACAAACGGAATGACGAAATTGGTGTACCCCCATCCTATGGTGGAGGGTATAACAAGCGAAGCTGTCGCATCTAAGGTGAAGGACATCTACTTGCCGTACAAGAGTTATCGATGCATTCGGGAAAAACGAAACTTTAATGTATTTGATGGGTTGGTGGCATCATCAGTCCATTTTGCTTCAAAGACAAAGGTGGAATAAATGAAACTTATTTGAAATCATCCTTTAGTTGTGAGTCCCTTACATCGAAGGTTATAAAATTTTAGTTTGCAATTTCGCAGAGTGCTACCTGTTCAATTTTACCGTCTCACACATTTATTGCCCAGAAAAACAAAAAACAATCACTGGAGTTTTGTGACGTTAATAAAATTTTCCATCCTGGTTTGATTTCATTTACTTTTTACTTTTTTCCACTTTCCACATTTCATTACTTTCCGTGTTGCGGTGTGGCATAGCAGCATTGTTCTCAAAGGATATTCAATATTTTTTCGACCTCCCCATTCAATGCTATGACTTTTGTCCGCCGTTACATAGAAAATTTGGACTTTGGTCCTTTGTTACTGCAATAAGGCAACTTTGACTTGAATCTTTGGTAGAGCTAGTCTTGTGTAGGTGTGATGTCTAGCATGTTGAGGTTGTCGTTATTGGTTTGCTAAGTCTGTCTATGCTACTTTTTTCCGTGGTTATCAGTTAGTGTTCATTTATGTTTGGTTTATCTTTTGTGTTGCAACTTTGGTCATTTCTATGTTGCATGAATGATTTCCAACCATGCGAACAGCAACAGCGGTGGCTGTATTGGATAATCCGTTTATTGAAATTATTGATACGAAATGAACATTTGCGGTTTACAGAATCATGGTCAAAGAGATATGAGCATGAGCAAATCATCCAATGAATGGCAATAAAACATTTACGGATAAATGAAATAATGGAGGATTGTGTCTCAAAAAGGTGGGAAAATCAAATTTCGATAGAATGTTCCAAATAAAACAAATTTAAAGCAAATCTAGTTGGGAATATCAGAATCATACTCTTCTTAAAAAGATCTTTAATTTAAGTCCCATATTTCCCTAATAGTGCCACATATCCCTTTGGGGTTCTTTTGGGGAGTGGGGTGGCTTCCCAGATACCTAACTGACAGACTCCTATTCCACTCACAAATACCTCTCGTTTGACACCCATAGTCTTAGGATCGCGTCAGGCGTCAATTTGGGAGGTCTTGGGGAAGGGAAACTTTTGCCCATTGACTGCCCTAAATTCATGGTCCTACATTTGGATATCAAATTCGTATTCTACTCCCAAATACCTTTATTTCAGGCCCATATTACGATGGTCAGTAAAAAATTGCTGTTTGTGAGGTATTTTGGGAAAGGGGTACCCCACAAAAATTGGTCCCGAAAGTGGGTATCAATTCTTGTTTGCCCCCAATATCTTTCATTTAAGCCCCACATTGACATGGTCGGTAAATATGGCCGCTTTAGGGGTTTTTTGGGGGTTGGGGTGGTCCCCCAATCACTAAGCCCTGAAAATATATCAGCAATGTGCTCTATTCTCATATATTTGAATCCCATATTGCCATTTGCCTCAAAATTGGATATCAAATTCGTTTTCTTATCTCAATTACCATTCACTCAAACCCCTTATTGAAAAAGCCAGCGAATATGTCCAGTTTGGGGTATGGGCCCTAAAAACTATGAATATCGACCTCCACTGTCTTGAAGACCCAAATTGTCTTGGTGAGGAAATTCGTCCTACTTGGGGTTTGTTATGGTGGTGGGACGTCCGCTAGACAGTTGGTACCGAATGTTGATGTCAGATTCATGGTCTATTCCCAAATAGCCTTCATTTGAGCTCCATTTTTGCATAGTCGGCAAACATGACCGGGTGTCTTGGGGGATGGGCGGCCACTCAGTGAGTTGGCCTTGAAAATATATATTGGATTG
The DNA here is from genome assembly GCF_963082655.1 of Stomoxys calcitrans. Lineage (NCBI taxonomy): Eukaryota > Metazoa > Arthropoda > Insecta > Diptera > Muscidae > Stomoxys > Stomoxys calcitrans. Next base: position 60,056,876 of record NC_081553.1, on the reverse strand, counting down.
GTATCCTACTCTAAAATACCTCTTATTTGAGCTTCATATTGAAATAGGCAGCAAATACTTCCTATTTGGGTGATGTTATGGGGGGTGGGGTGGCCCCATAGACACTTTATCCGAATATTGATATCAGATTCGTACTTTACTCCCAAAGACCTTTAATTTGAGCCCCATATTGCTATGGTCGTAAATGTGTCGCCTTTGGGGGATGTTTTTGGGGAGAGGCGGCCCCTCAAACACTTTTTCCCATATTTGGATATCCGATTCGTATTCTACACTCAAATACCTTTTGTTTAAGTCCCATATTGCCATGGTCAGTAAATAAGTCCTGTTTGGGCGTGTTTTGTGAACTCCCAGAAAATTTTTCCCAAATGTGGATATCAGATTCGTATTCTAGTCGCAAATATCTTTCATTTGAGTCCCATATTGCCATGGTCGGTAAATATGTCCGATTTAGGAGTGTTTTGGGGGTTGGGGTGGTCCCCCTAACACTTGGTCCGACAATTGGATATCTGATACGTTTTCTGATCTTAAATACCTTTCATTTGAGTCCCATATTGTCGTGATTGGTGTATATATATATATTTGGTAGGTTTTAGGGTGGGGCGTCCCCCCTAGGTACCCCATCCGCAATTTGGATACCAAATTTTTGTTTGTAGGTTACTATAAGAGAGCACACAAAATTTGACTTAAATCCCACCATCGTTCTCCGAGATCTGGCGTTTCTGAAAATTAGGATAAGGGGGAGGATCCGCTCCCCCTTCAGATATCAAAAAATTTAGTACCCTATTATCACCACGGGATCATTATGCACCATTAGTGAAAATTTCAATAAAATTGGTTCAGCCGTTTCTGAGTCTATAAGGAACACACAAACAAACACAAATAGGTATACTAATTTCGTCATTCTGTTTGTAACTACTCGAAATATTCGTCTGAGACCCCATAATGTATATATATTCTTGATCGTCGCGACATTTTATGTCGATATAGCCATATCCGTCCGTCTGTCTGTCGAAAGCACGTTAACTTCCGAAGGAGTAAAGCTAGCCGCTTGCAATTTTGCACAAATATTTCATATTAGTGTAGGTAGGGTGGTATTGTAAATGGACCATATCGGTCCATGTTTTGATATAGCTGCCATATAAACCGATCTTGGGTCTTGACTTCTTGAGTCCCTAGAGTGCGCAATTCTTATCCGATTGGAATTACATTTTGTACGACGTGTTTCGTTATAATATCCAATAACTGTACTAAGTATGGTTCAAATCGGTCCATAACCTGATATAGCTGTCATATAAACCGATCTGGGGACTTGACTTCTTTAGCTTCTAGAGGGCGCAATTCCTATCCGATTTGGCTGAAATTTTGCATGACGTATTTTATTATGACTTTCAACAACTGTGCCAAATAAGGTTTAAATCGGTTCATAACCTGATATAGCTGCCATATACACCGATCGTGGATCTTGACTTCTTGAGCCTCTAGAGGTCGCAATTATTATCCGATTTGCCTGAAATTTTGCATGACATGTTTTATTATGACTTTCAACCACTGTGCAAAGTATGGTTCAAATCGGTTCATAACCTGATATAGCTGCCATATAAACCTATCTGGGATCTTGACTTCTTGAGCCTCTAGAGAGCGCAATTCCTATCCGATTTGGCTGAAATTTTGCATGACGTTTTTTATTATGACTTTCAACAACTATGCCAAATAAGATTTAAATCGGTTCATAACCTGATATAGCTGCCATATAAACCGATCTGGGATCTTGACTTCTTGAGCCTCTAGAGATCGCAATTATTATTCGATTTTCCTGAAATTTTATACGACGGATCCTCTTATGGCCATTAACATACGTGTTTGTTATGGTCTGAGTCGGTCTATAGCCTGATACAGCTCCCATATAAATCTATCTCTCTAGTTTACTTCTTGAGCCCCCAAAGGGGGCAATTCCCTTTCGAATTGGCTCACATTTTACACAGATCTCCAACATATAATTTAATTGTGTTCCGAACGGGACCTTCATATCGCTCTAATAGCAGAGCAAATCTTTTCTTTTATTCTATTTTGCCTAAGAAGTGATGCCGGTAAAAGAACTCCACAAATGCGATCCATGGTGGAGGGTATATAAGATTCGGCCCGGCTGAACTTAGTACGCTTTTACTTGTTATATATTAGATAGCTGCCATTTAGAGCGATATGCTGGTTTATGGTCTTAAGCCCGTTTCAGGCGCATTTATTATCCGATTTCGCTGAAACTGAAAACAGTGAGTTGTTTTAAGCTTCCCGATATCCGAATCGAATATGGTTCAGATCGGACTATATTAAGATATAGCGAATTTATTAAACGTAAATTCGATTCCCCACGCAGACAAACTGGTTATTTGAATTTATAATCACTAAAGAACTAAACGAAACGAAAACTAAATTTATTAAAAATGCATTTACTTTCTTTTAAAAAATCCGCAATTACTTTTTGGGCAACCCAATAGATATACCTGCCGTATAGACCGATCTTGCGATTTTGGGTCTTAAGCCCGTAAAAGTCCGCAGTCCTCGTCCGATTTCGCTGAAACTTGAAACACGAAGTTGTGCTAGGGGCTCCGATATTCAAACCGAATATGGCCCATATCGGACTATATTAAGATATAGCTGCCATATAGACCCAGCTTCCGATTTCACTGAAATTTGAAACTTTGAGTTGCTTTACGTCTCCCGGCATCCGACCTAAATATGGTTCAAATCAGACTATATTTAGATATAGGTGCCATATAGACCGATCTGTCGATTTAGGGCCGTAAGCCAAAAAAAAAACGCAATTTGTACACTATTTCGCTGAAATTTGAAACTTTGAGTTGTTTTACGTTTCCCTGCATCCGACCCAAATATGGTTCAGATCGGACTGTATTTAGATAAAGCTGCTATATAGGCCAATCTGCCGATTAAGGGTCTTATGCCCTTAAAAGCCGCAATTATTACCGGATTTCGCAACATTTTAAAATGTTGAGTTGTTCTAAGCCTCCCAACATCCGACTCAAATATGGTTCAGATCAGACCATACTTCAATTTAGCTGCCATATATTGGGTTGCCCAAAAAGTAATTGCGGATTTTTCATATAGTCGGCGTTGACAAATTTTTTCGCTGCTTGTGACTCTGTAATTTCATTCTTTCTTCTGTCAGTTATCAGCTGTTACTTTTAGCTTGCTTTAGAAAAAAAGTGTAAAAAAAGTATATTTGATTAAAGTTCATTCTAAGTTTTATTAAAAATGCATTTAATTTCTTTTAAAAAATCCGCAATTACTTTCTGGGCAACCCAATAGATGGATCTTCCGATTAAGGGTCTTGAGCCCATAAAAGCAGCATTTGTTACCCGATTTCGCTGGAATTTGACACAATGACTTGTATTAAGCCTCCCGTCATCCAACCAGCTGGTGTTTCAGATGGGACCATATTTCGATATAGCTGCAATATAGACCGATCTTCCAAAGCGGATGTGTTGTCCGAGTTCGCCACTTTTTTGCCACCGAGACTGTGTTTTCTCAGAAAAATAGCTTGCCTTCCCCTAGTTTATCAATTTTTTATTTCAATGAAAACTATCATAATTGTCTCATGTTCCTTGTTATCTTTCATAAATCAATTTTTTTCATATTAACCCTGCAAGAGTCCACCACCAGTTGCCTGCAACACACACTCATGTAATTTTAAACTCTATCTGCAATTAATTATTAAAGTTTCCCAATTAAAACCTAAAATAAAATATCCCCACAACTCACACATAGCAGATAAGCACCATTGACCTGTGGACTTGTGGATGTTCATCTTCTCTTCCCCTCTCTTCAAAGTTAAACACTTAGAGTACAGGTTCAGACTGACAGTGACTGCAACAAATACAAATCATGTCAATTAAAAGGTATTTAAACGTAATACACATTTAAGCCAAACATATTAAAACTTTAATGCCATTCGACAAACAGGGCAGCGGTAGCAGCACCATCAACGACAACATTGCCGAGGACCCATGAACACCGATGCTACCTACAACAAACACACTCAACCAATCATTCGATGATAAACATGGCAAACAGATGGCGTAGTGCGTTATGGTATGAGAGTGCCTGTGCGTGAGAGTGTTGTGTGCCCCAATAAGTGGTGGGGTTTGGGTGGTGGATACAACATGTCAAGGATATGAAGAGTGGTATGGGTAGGGAGGGTCACCCATCACTACCACAAGCAAATCAAGTTTATTGTTTTAGCTTACCTTAATGCCATTTTAACAAAATACATGTTACTTTCACACACTCATGCAGACATCTGTGTAGCGAGTCATGTTGCTTGACTACAGCTATCATGACTATAGGATTTTTAGGCCATACACATATTCTCATACTTTGCTTTATAGTATATTTACCGAGATTAGGATGGTGTTGTTGTTGTGTTCTGTACTGAAGAACACAACACCAGAGTAACACCAAAGCAATTTAGGGTTAAGTCGATGTCAAAGTGTCAGTTTAGTATCGGTATAATCATGACACAATGATACAGCCACTTCTGTGAAACATCGGTAGCATAACGACTTTTGGCCTCCAAGTGAAACAGTGGTACAAAGGAATTTCTTATAGTGGAATGATTACAGAAAACAAGAAAAAAGGGGTAAAGTTCGGCCGGGTCGAACTTTGGATACCCACCACCTCGGGTATAAACATAAAGCCAACTTTCGTCGAAATCCAGTGAAGAATGCATACTTTATGCCCCATAGCGGAATGGTATACATGGCAACTATATCCAAATCTGGGCCGATTTGGGCCAAGTAAGTTGCAGAAAAATGTCGAAGAACCTAACACAATTCACTGTCTAAAATTTCAGCAAAATCGGATAATAAATGCGCCTTTTATGGGCGCAAAACCTTAAATCGAGAGATCGGTCTATATGGCAGCTACATTCAAATCTGGACCGATCTATGCCATATTGCAGAAGTATGTCGATGAGCTTAACTTAATTAACCGTCCCGAATTTCGGCGACATCGGACAAAAAATACGGCTTTTATGGTCGCAAAACCTTAAATCGAGAGATCGGTCTATATGGCAGCTATATCCAAATCTAAACCGATCTGGGCCACATTGAGGAAGGATATCGAAGGGCCTTACACAACTCATTGTTCCCAATTTCGGAAAAATTGGACAATAAATGCGCCTTTTATCGGCGCAAGACCTTAAATCGCGAGAGATCAGTCTATATGGCATCTATGTCCAAACTGGACCGATCTAGGTAAAATTAAAGAAGGATGTCCAGAGGACTAACACAACTCACTGTCCCAAATTTGAGCAAAATCGGATAATAAATGTGGCTTTTTTGAGCCTAAGACCCTAAATCGGCGGATCGGTCTATAGGATAACTATATCCAAATCTGGACCAATCTGAGCGAAATTGAAGTAGAATTTCGAAGGGCCTAACACAACTAACTGTCCCAAATTTCGGCGATATCGGACAATAAATGGGCTTTTTAGGGGCCCAAAACTTTAAATCGAAAGATCGGTCTATATGGCAGCTATATCCAAATCTAAACCGATCTGAGCCAAATTGAAGAAGGATGTCGAAGGTCCTAACACAACTCACTATCCCAAATTTCGGCGACATCGGACAATAAATGCGCCTTTTATGAGTCCAAGGCCATAAATCGAGAGATCGATCTATATGGCAGCTATATCCAAATCTGGACCGATCTGAGCCAAATTGAAGAAGAATGTCGAAGGTCCTAACACAACTCACTATCCCAAATTTCGGCGACATCGGACTATAAATGCGCCTTTTATGAGTCCAAGGCCATAAATCGAGAGATCGGTCTATATGACAGCTATATCCAAATCTGAACCGATCTGAGCCAAATTTAAGAAGAATGTCGAAGGTCCTAACACAACTCACTATCCCAAATTTCGGCGACATCGGACAATAAATGCGCATTTTAATGAGCACAAAGCCTTAAATCGAGAGATCGGTTTATATGGCAGCTATATCCCAATCTGAGCCGATTTGAGCCAAATTTAAGAAGGATGTCGAAGGACCTAGCACAAGCCACTGTCCCAAATTTTGGCTAAATCGGAAAATAAATGGGCCTTTTATGGACCTATGACACATACACTGATCTCCCGATGTGACTTCGTGAGCCCCTACAAGCGTCAAGTTTTGTCAAATTGCCTGAAATGTTGTGCTATGGCATTTTCTATGACATTCAACAGATGAGACAAGTATGGTCCGATTCAGTTTAAAGCCTGATATACTTTCCGAGCTGAGAAAGGCTCAGAACATATCATGGGTGGAATTCTGCACATCCGTGGAGGATACATTTGAGGCCTATAGACTAAGGAGGATTCTGTCCTCGAGACCTATTACGATGGGTTATATCCAGAAGTGAGAGAATGTATGGACAATGTCTAGTGAGGAAACACTAGAACTAGTCGCTGTCACATTTTCCGGGAAATTCACAAACGAAGAACGCGGCGCCAGAAGAGGTTGTCACTGGTATGCATTCGTCGGAGGTTATTAGGCAAATTGTGTCTAAGCCGAAAATCCTTTGGGCGATAACCAGGCCAGGCCCTGATCATATTTCACCGGTTGAATTACAAGCTGTGTCTAATAGACACGCTCCTTGGCTTAGGGAGATGTACTCTGCTTGTATCAGAATGTCGTATATATCTGTGGGATGGAGGGACACTAAAGTCAATACCACACGAAGGCGAAAGATGTTCGTCCTATTAGTCAGTCACCCTTTATGGTGAAGACCCTTGACAGGTTGATAGAGACATATCTTTGGGCAAAGATCCCTGGATACCGCCTGTCGCGACAGCAGCATGCAAAGAGTAAAGGAAGACCAAAAGGTCCTCGAGACCTATTACGGGGGGGTATATTCAAAAGTCAAAGAATGTATGGACAATGTCTATTGCGGAAACACTAAAACTACTGGTATATACATATTTCCCGGGAAATTCTCCCACTGATTGTTTCGAGGACCACTGAAATAGCCCTTCACGACCTAGTCGGCTAAATAGAGTATTCTCTCGCTGTCAAGGAATATACAATGGTAGCATTTCTTGAAATTGAAGATGCTTTCAATAATGTAAAACCGACGTCTATCATGAAGGATTTGGAGTTTGTGGGCATCAACTCTACCCTAAGTCGGATCTGTGGATCCGAGAGATAGGTCAGCAGAGGAACACCTCAAGGAGATGTACTGTCTCCTCTACTTTGGAATATAGCCAATAACAATATATTATAGTCTCTGGAAGAAAAAGTTGTAAAATTGGTTGGATATGCTGATGACGTACCAATTGCGATTAGGAGAAAGTTTCCCAGCATTCTAAGAGACATACTTCGGGAACCTCTACGTGCAAAAGCAAAGTGGTCTAGGTATAAATCCGTGCAAGACGAAAGTAGTTCTTTTCAACAGGAGTTAAGAGTTGCCTATAGTGGAACCTGTCTCCTTGGGAGGAGAGAATGTACAGAAAGCGCAAAATATCTGGGTGGACAGTTTTGAACTTCAAATCAAACATTTTGGAATGGGCAAGAAAGGCAACTCTTGCCCTATACTCCTGCAAGAGAGCAATTGGCAAAAGTTGAGGGGTTTAGACCGCATTTCATACATTGGCTATATACTGCAGTTGTCAGACCTATAATGCTATATGGTGTTGTGGTCTGGTGGACGGCGCTTCAACCGGATCCAAATGACGGATTGTTTGTGAATCACAGTCGCACTTAGGACGAAACCATCTGATGCACTCAATTTAATGCTGCATCTTATGCCGCAGTCCGAGTTAAGGGATTTGGCGACGAATGCGCATGCAACATTGTGGAACAGCGAAACGGTCGGTAGGACGGCGAAAATCTTATGGGGGGATCCAGATCGTGAGAAGACGAGGCTATTACTGAAAGTACCGCCCCCTTACCCGAATAATACCACTCAAAAATAAAGGGGGACCGATCGGGACAATATGATATTCAAATGAGAGGTATTCAAGAGTAGAGTACGAATTTCATAATAAAAGTTGGGTCTAAGTATCTGGGGGCCGCCCCAGCCCTAAAACCCCTTAAAATAGGTTTATTTGACGATCATGACAATATGGGACTCAAATGAAAGGTATTCGTGAGTAGATTACGAATATGGTCAGAAAGTAAGAATAGGCTTTATAATTTATTGATAACTTATTGAAGTACCCAGCTCCCCTGAAGTACCCCAAAACTCCTCTAAACAACTATATTGGAAGTTCATGTCAATATGGGACTCAAATTAAAAGTATTAGGCAGTAGATTACAAATAATCCCTAAATACCCCCAAATGGGGATATAAGGCGACTATGGCTATATGGGACTCAAGTGAAAGGTATTAGGGAGTAGATTACGAATATCACATTAAAATTTGCGCTCAAGTCTAGGTGGCGCTTTACCACCTAAAGATACGTCAAATGGGTTATTTGATCCATTATGACCATATTTGAGTCAAAATGTCTGAGGTGCTATCCCTCCCCTAATGAGAACATTACCCTAGGCAGAACATTACCACCAGGAACCGAGAAGGAGCAAATTCTCACACATCATAAATGCTTTCCGATTAAAGTTTAAACTCAATGATAAGCTACCTTTTTTTTATAGGCGAGTCCGAACGGCTTGCCGCAGTGCTATACCTCTTTGGGGAATATGTTTTAAATGACCACGCATGGCATTGCACCTCGCAATTGTCGCCAACATTGAGAGGGGATAAACACCGCTTTGTCCAATGTTCCCGCCAGGATTCGAACACGTTCAGCGTCATAGGCTACAATGGCACGAATTCAATATCCACATTCAGGGCGAAGTGTCCCCACCCTTAAAAGATATTCGGGAGTTAAAGAAGGCGCAGCGGAGCGGGCACGGTTCGGCTAGTAGTTCCCATATAAACCCATCTTCCGAACTATAAGCCTCTTTTGGCTTAAAGTTTGAACATAGTGTAATGTTTTTCAACCGATGTAGCTCCCACATAAACGTTTAGTCTCCATTTCACCACTGTACTCAAAGTGCATAATGCAAAAACAAAGTTCTTGCTCTCATACAACGAACGCCAATGACACGTGGTAATGCATGAGGTGCTGCTGTACGACATGCACCAAACAAAATCTCCCATATTTCTCCATAACCAAATGGACATTTTAGAGGATTATGGTTGAAGAGGTTAAAAGTGACCAAAAGCTATCTGGGCAGGCAAAAAGAAACAATTTGTGCCATCAACCAGACAACAACAAATAGGCTTACAATGGTCACTAAAAGGCAAAACCTTAGACATTTTTGACAACATTCTTACAAATTCTTTGTTCGAATCTCGTTGGCTTTGCAAAAACAAGTTAACAACACCAAAACTAGGCATAGCAACCAAAGGCGAGCATACGTTATTGAACAGGAGGATGACATTATACTTAAGGTTAGCCTTGGACGAGCTACACCCGCATCACAATACAACATGAGATGCGAGAGGATAGCAGTCAAGCATATGTAACACTAACAGTTGTTGCATGAGCTCATTGCTATCTCGAAGGCCATAATTTTGGGCAAACGCGTAAATAATCCGACCCCCTTTAGCCCTTTGCTTATTTCCATGCCCACGCCAGGCATTCCCTCATGTGTGAATGTGTCCATACCACAAAATGAGTTAGCCAACATTTAAAACAATAGCGCGTAAATTTGTCCATAGCAAAAGAGCAATCCCATAAAACCCTTACCTTGCAGAGGACATATTACTCCTCGGCAAGAAGGGTGAGAGAGTGAGGTTTGGTTACAACAATTTGCATATTGTCCTTTTTCCTGGAACAGCAATCATGCCATCCATATACAACGGTGAATTACGGTATTTCACCGTGAGCCACATGTAAATTTTATGAAACGGCTTTCATTTGCACCACATATCGCTGCTGCTTCTTCATCACTTTCCTCCAGCCAGTGGCCATGGTGTTTACGAATGCATCCTTGGAGTTCGTTGGAAAACAAAATATCATACGTGCCTCCCCATGGCGACGTGGTGTGCACATTTTTAAGTCCTCTCTGTTAGCACCCACAATGTCAAACATACCTCTAGATGATGGGTTGGTTACCTACTCAGCGTAGAAGGCATCCAGTGGTAGTAGAGGTTCAAACGTGGCTGAAAAAGGGTTGCCGATGAAGGATTTCCAAAAAATTGATCACAAAAGTTTATCGAAAAATCAAGTTCAATCTCCCCTCCCAAGGGGGGGCGGACCCTCCCCCTTACCCTAATTTTCAAAAACGCCAGATCTCGGAGATGGGTGGTGCGATTTAAGCGAAATTTTTTGTGCTCTCATATAGTTCCCTAAAAATAAAAAATTGGTATCCAAATTTCGGATGGGGTACCTAGGGGGACTGCCCCACCCTAAATCCTACAAAACGTATATTTAGACCAATCACGACAATATGGGACTCAAATGAAAGGTATTTACGATAAGAAAACATTTCTGATATCCATTTGTCGGACCAAGTGCTAGGGGGACCACCCCAAGCCCCAAAACACCCCTAAATCGGACATATTTGCCGACCATGGCAATATGGAACTCAAATGAAAGGTATTTGCGAGTAGATTACGAATCTGACATCCAAATGTGGGACCACGTTTGTGAGGGTTCACCCCTTTCCCAAACCACACCCCAAACAGGACTTATTTACTGACCATGGGAATATGGGGCTTAAATAAAAGGTATTTGAATGTAGAATGTGAATGTGATATCCAAATATGGGACCAAGTGTTTGGGGAGACCGCCTCTCTCCAAAAACATCCCCCAAAGGGACAAAGGGACGAATTCGATATGTTGCGCGAAGTATGGTCCAAATCAGTCCATAACCATAGGTGCCATACAAAACCGATCTAGGATCTTAACTTATTGAGCCGTTAAAGGGCGCAATTCTCATCCGATTTGGCTAAAATTTTGCATGAGGTGTTTTGATATGACTTTCACAAAAATGTGATGAGTATGGCGTAAATAGGTACATAACCTGATATAGCTGCCATATACTGATCTGGGATCTTGACTTCTTGAGTCTCTAGAGAGCGCAATTCTCATCCGATTTGGCACAAATTTAGTGCAACGGCTTCTCCCATGGCCTTCAATATACGTGTGTAATATGATCTGAATCGATCTGTAACTTGATACAGCTCCCATATAAATCGATTTCCCAATTTTGCTTCTTGAGCCCCGAATCGGACTATAACATGATATAGCTCCTCCTCTTCCGTCCTTATTCATTATTCTTTGTTTGCCTATAATGAGATACTCCGCAAAGAACTCGACAGATGCGATCCATGGTGGAGGGTACTTAAGATTCGGCCCGGGCGAACTTAGCACGCTTTTACTTGGGAGGGGGGCGGACCCTCCACCTTGCCCCAAAAGTACTTCCCAAAAATAAAAGTGAACCGATCGGGACAATATGGGACTCAAATGAAAGGTATTCAAGAGTAGAGTACGAATTTTATAAAAAAAAGTTGGGTCCAAGTACTTGGGGGGCCGCCCCAGCCCCAAAACCCCCGAAAATAGGTTTATTTGACGATCATGACAATATGGGACTCAAATGAAAGTTATTCGGGAGTAGATTACGAATATGGTCAGGAAGTAGGAATAGGCTTTACAATTTATTGATAACGGAAGGGAGCGGACCCTCCACCGCTACCCCAAAAACACCACCCAAAATCAAAGGTGAACCGGTATGGACAATATGGGACTCAAATGAAAAGTATGCCGGAGTAGATAGGGAATCTGGCATACAAATTCATGTCGAAGTATAGAGGGTCACCCCAAATTCACAAATTTTTCCCATGAACATTCCACTTTAGAACAGGGGCAAACTTCTCACCTATCAATGGGTGCAGTCCAATTCAAGTTTAAGCTCAATGATAAGGGGCCTTCTTTTTATAGCCGAGTCCGAGCGGCGTGCTTCAGTGCGACACCTCTTTGGAGAGAAGTTTTACATGGCATAGTACCTCCCAAATGTTGCCAGCATTAGGAGGGGACAGCCACCGCTGAAAATTTTTTTCTGATGGTCTCGCCAGGATTCGAACCCAGGCGTTTAGCGTCATAGGCGGACATGCTAAACTCTACGCTACAGGTAGGGGGGGTCCCCCACCCCACAAAAATGCCCTAAATAGGTCCATTAGCCAATCACGAATATATGGGACCCGGTTTATTTGTTCTCTATAGACAGAACCGATTTACTAGAAATTTTCGCATATTGTGTAGGAAACATATAGGCTATATAATTTTTGGTATCGGAAGGGGGACGGACCCTCCCCCTTATGACAAAAACACAATTCAAAGTCAAAAGTGAACCGATCGGGACAATATAGGTATCGAATGAAAGGTATTAAGAGTAGAATACGAATATGGCATTAAAATTTGAGTCTAAGTACCCATCGGGCCGCCCCAACCCCAAAACTCCCCAAACTGACATATTGGATGTTCATTTCAATATGGGGCTCAAATGAAAGGTATTCGGGAGTAAATTTCGAATCTGGCATACAAAATCAAATCGAAGTATAGGGGGTCACGCCAGCCCTCAAAAGCGCCATTAGGCCCATTATGACTATGTGATACTTGACTGAACCGATTTTCTAAAAATGTTCATAGATTATGTACATTTGTCTGAAAGAAAACATAGGCTATATAATTTGTAGATATCGGCTGGAGGCGGACCCTTCCCCTTACCCCAAAAACGCTACCCATATCCGAAAATGGTCCGATGGGCATAATAAGGGTATCAAATGAATGGTTTTGGAGACCAGAAAACTAAAATGGTATTAAAATTTGGGTCCAAGGACCCAGCGCCCCCCACCCCCCCCCCCCCCCTTCCCCAACCTTAAAACTCCTCTAAACATATATATTCCAAGTTCATGTCAATATGGGACTCCAATGAAAAGTATTAGGCAGTATATTACAAATATGGCATAAAACATTTGGTCCAAGTAATGGGAGTTCGCCCACCCCCAAAATTCCCCCAAATGGTCATATTAGCCGACCATGGTTTTATGGAACTCAAATGAAAGGTATTTGGGAGTAGATTACGAATATGACATTCAAATTTGCGCTCAAGTCTATGTGGCGCTTTTCCTCCTAAAGATACGTCAAATGGGTTATTTGACCCATTATGACAATATGGGACTCAAACGAAAGGTATTTGAGAGTAGAAAACGAATTTGGAGCCAAGTGTTTGGGGGTACATCCTAAAGGACCCCCTAAACTGAACTTCATTTTCGTTGGAAATAAATAAATAATTTGATATCTTTTTTCAGGTAATAGTGCCAGTGGCCGCTCCGGCCCCAAAATACCCTCCAAATGGTTCATATTTACCGGCCTTGGCAATATGGGGCTCAAATTCAAGGGTACGCTCTAAAGCACCCCCTAAAATGTTTGGGGGTACACCCTAAAGGACCCCCTAAACTGAACTTCATTTTCGTTGGGAATAAAGAACGAATTTGATATCTTTTTTCAGGTAATAGTGCCGGTGGCCGCTCCAGCCCCAAAATACCCTCCAAACTGTTCATATTTACCGGCCTTGGCAATATGGGGCTCAAATTCAAGGGTACGCCCTAAAGCACCCCTAAACTAAACTTCATTTCCGTTGGGAATAAAGAACGAATTTGATAAATATTTTCAGGATAAAGTGCCGGTGGCCGCCCCAGCTCCAAAATACCCTCCAAACGGTTCATATTTTCCGGCCATGGCAATATGGGGCTCAAGTTAAAGGGATTTGGAAGGGCAGCACGAATTTGATATCCATATTTGAGTCGAAATGTCTGAGGTGCCATCCCTCTCCTAATGAGAACATTACCCTAAGGAAGAACATAACCACCAGGAACCGAGAAGGGGCATATCAATGAGTGCTCTCCGATTCAAGTTTTAATTCAAGGATAAGCTCCCTTATCCGAGTCCAAACGGCACCCCCCAGTGCGACACCTCTTTGGGGAAAATTTTTTAAATAACCATGTACGGCATTGTACCTCGCAAATGTCGCCAACATTGAGAGGGGATAAACACCGCTTTGTCCGATGTTCTCGCCAGGATTCGAACGCGTTCAGCGTCATAGACTATAATGGCACGAATTCGATATCCGCATTCAGGGCGAAGTTTCCCCACCCTAAAAAGATATTAGAGAGTTAAAGAAGGCGCAGCGGAGCGGGCCCGGTTCGGCTAGTATTTTTACAAAAATAGAATCTGGACGAAAGTTGTAGCAAAAATTAAAACGTTCATTAAATTTCTGGACTAAATTTTCAGTGGCAATGAATTTTTCTTAGTTCTTCTTGAAATTGTTTTTCTATCGTAGGCAATCCTCTAGTTTGTGCTTTAGGCTCATCTGCCATCCTCTGAAAATGCCTTTGCCTTTGGTGGTGTCATTATCCACATAACAGACATATCACCAAGCTGCGGAGGTGTATGAAAAATCTGGCATTCAGTGAGTGCATTGTTGCCTGTGCAACAAAAATGTCCCTTCGTGTCCATGGCTATCTCTGGCCACAAATGGTGAGATGGATGCACGACAACAACAACAACAACAAAAAAGGGATTGTGTATCATTGGTCTATAATCCAATAAAAACTGTTTGTAATTTAATTTGCGCTTCATTTGCATTTGAATTTGTCACTTCTGTTTTATAATTTTCTGTTTGTCAATGCGGTGGGAGAGTGGGTCATTGGTGTCTGTCTGTCGGTATGTCCCTGCTGCTGTTTGGCCACTGTCCAGGGGTTTTTTTGCTTACCAATAAAATGTGTAAATTCGATGTGTTTTTTTGTCCATTGGCATCATTGTGGTGGGAGCCAAGAAAAAAAGACCTGTTGTTGTCTGGCCTATTGTTTTTATTCCATTTCGATATATTCAGGTTTATTCGAAATTGAATGAAATGAAAAGATTAGTAAAATTAAAGAAATGTTTCCCTTATTGAAGGATTATGAAAATGATTACTGGCCAAAGAGGAATTGCAATCGCTATGTTGGATGGACAAAACTCTTCATTTCCAATTTCAATCTCTGACATCCTCACTGCATCTTTCGAAATAGCGACTTAGAACCTTTAGTCCATCAGCATGTGTTCGATCCGAGAGGAACCTGTCACGACGGACAGTATGAGCTAGACTTTTGTGAGGGTTTTGTTCAAGTCTGCCTTTTGGCATATTCTACAAGTACAGGGTGATTTTTTAACTATTATCTTTTTTAACAATAATGGTTTAAACAGCCAAAAACTTCAAATTGGTCTACGAACAACGATTGCAAATTATTGAATTTTGTTATCAAAATGCGTGGTCTGTTAAGAAAGTTCATTGTAGCCGTTGAGTGGAGCGGACGTGTTTTTATTTCGCTCCTCAAAGAAAAAAATATAGCCGTATCTCGGAATAGGTACTACCTATTACGAAAAAATTTTAAAGCCTTTTGGAGTAGGCTAGAAATGGACTCCAAAGACTCAACATCTGCGGTGGTGGCGTGTTGTCCTCCCTTCCTATAGGTGTGGGTGCCTTGGCACCTGTAGTAGAGAGTAATGCTTCAAGCGCACAACTAGTGGTCAGATTAATTAATGAGGAAGAGACGGATAAACCAGTGGGATGCACGGTTCGTCCCTAGCCTTTAAGTAAAGGTGGTGTTTCCAACTCGGATTCAGACAGCGACGGTGTCAATGAAACACTCATTGCAGCCGAATCGAGAGATGAGGGCATCGGAATGACGGCAGAAGTGAGCGATGACTGCTAAGCTCACAAGCAGACCAAGAAAGCGACCCGGCGCACGACGAAGGGGACAAAGGAGTATGTACCGGCGAAAGAGCAGGATGCTGGAAGGGATAGAACTGACATTGCAGTTCTAGGGAAGTTGGAAAGAAAATCAGATCTCCCACAGAGCATAACACTGCTAAAATTCTGAAGAAAAAAAGCTCCCCGCTTTCAAGTACTCTGGGAAAACCAAGCCAGCCATCCCGCAATGGAGACTCCAAACAGTGTGCTGCGAAGGTAGACAAAGTCGGAACAGGAACGAAGGAAGCGCGCACGGCCCCTGAGTCTTCATTGAGAACTGTGACTTCCGATAGGAGGCCACAGCCATCACGGAAGGGGAAGATGGTCGCTGAAAATGGTAAGGAGCCGCCCTTTTACGCCAGAGTGGTTAGGAAGCACAACAGAGATGAGCTGACTTATGAAGTCATCAATATCGGCTGTGTATCCGGTAGGATTTCACCAGATCATCAGTCCCAAGTGGAGAATCTGGTAAACGATCGGATTTTCGAACATGTGTGGAACTCTGTAGAGGGTGCACCCATACATATGATGAGCTGCGAGATTAGAGGGGACATCTTTACGCTGCGTTTTGCGTCGGCGGAATGTTTTGATACCGTCAAACAGCTCCTCAAAGGTATTCACGCTCCTTGGGAGGGCGCAAACCTCGACCTGGTGAGAAAGATGGATATCCCCCAGTACCACAAAAGGCGACGGTCTTTATCAAGGGATGACTATTCTAGTGTCCGACCCATTGACATACACATTAAGAGTGAGGCAGCCACTGCGGCTATGAGACTTAAGGCGATGACAGAATGGTTTAAGGAAGGGAGCAGCTTCTATCATCGCGGTATAATCGGATCTCAGCCTTCAGGATAGTATTATGGTAAGGTAGTCTAAAACAGATTTCAATCACTGGATTTTCAATGTATTCCCCCAAGCCCACTCTGTCCTCTAGCTTTGATCTATCCGTGTAACATGATCTTCCAGATGGCAATACTAGGGTTCCTTCAATCCAAGACTGTGCCGCTGGCAGCAGTGCCTCGCACTCGACCTCAAGATTCATCTCAGGTATCCGATCGGAAACCTCTTCCCTTATTTACAGGTTTCCCATCGGATACCTGAGATGAATCTTGAGGTCGAGTGCGAGGCACTGCTGCCAGCGGCACAGTCTTGGATTAAAGGAACCCTAGTATTGCCATCTGGAAGATCATGTTACACGGATGGATCAAAGCTAGAGGACAGAGTGGGCTTGGGGGTATACATTGAAAATCCAGGGATTGAAATCTGTTTTAGACTACCTTACCATAATACTATCCTGCAGGCTGAGATCCGGGCGATCACGAAATACGTGAGTTGGTGTGGTGCTAACGCGAGGACGTCGAGTGTGAACATCTTTACCGACAGTAAAATTGCTATAAGGGCAATAACAACCAGGACGGTAAGTTCACGAACAGTCTTGCAGTGTAAGAAGGAGATTAACGCCTTCTCTGAGGATGGCAAAATCCACATCGTTTGGGTGCCAGGCCATAACGGAGTAAGGGGGAATGAAAGCGGCAGACGATTTGGCGGTGAAGGCCAGTGAACTGCTGTCGATAAACTTAGTTAACTCGAAGCCCTTCGGGTCGACACAGTCCGAGTTAAGGGAGTGGGCGACAAGTCTGCATGCAACATTGTGGAACAGCGAAACGGTCGGTAGGACGGCGAAAATCCTATGAGGAGATCCAGATCATGAGAAGACTCGGATATTACTGAAAGGAAGTAAAAAGGAGGTCAGTATAGCTATTGGTATAATAACGGGACACATATCGGTCCATGTTTTGATATAGCTGCCATATACACCGATCTTGGATCTTGACTTCTTGAGCCTCTAGAGGGCACAATTATTATACGATTTGGCTGAAATTTTGCATGACGTTTTTTTGTTAGCTGCCATATAAACCGAGCTTAAATCGTGACTTGTTGAGACGCTAGATGGCTTATCATATTTGGCTGAAATTTTATGTGTTTTGTTATGACTTCCTTCAACTGTGCCAAATATGGTACAAACCTATCTACAAACTGATATATCTGTACTACGGCTTCTCCCATAACCTTCAACATATGTATGAAATTTGGTCTGAATCGGTCCATAAGCTGATAAAGCTCCCATATAGCCCGGTCTCCCAATTTTACTTCTTAAGCCCCTAAAGGACGCAATTCTTATTTGAATTGGTTGAAATTTTACGCAATGAGCCGATAGAGGGCGCAATTCTTATCGGATTTGACTGCTATTTGAAATGACATGTTTTGTTGTGACTTTCAACAACCGTGCCGAATATGGTTCAATTTGGTCTATAACCTGATATATTGGGTTGCCCAAAAAGTAATTGCGGATTTTTCATATAGTCGGCGTTGACAAAATTTTTCACAGTTTGTGACTCTGTAATTGCATTCTTTCTTCTATCAGTTATCAGCTGTTACTTTTAGCTTGCTTTAAAAAAAAAAGTGTAAAAAAAGTATATTTGATTAAAGTTCATTCTAAGTTTTATTAAAAATGCATTTACTTTCTTTTAAAAAATCCGCAATTACTTTTTGGGCAACCCAATAGCTGCCATATGAACCAGTCTGGGATCTTCACTTCTTGAGTCTCTGAAGAGCGCAGAAACTTTGTGTGGAATATGGTATGAATCGGTCTATAGCCTGTTACAGCTCCCATAGACCGGTCTCCCTATTTTACTCCTTCAGCCCCTAAAGGACGCAATTCTTATTCGAATTGGTTTAATTTTTCACAATGACTTCCACTATGGTGTCCAACATTCAATTCGATTATGGTCCGAATCGAACCTGATATAGCTCCAATAGTATAGCTATTCTTTTTACCCTCCACCATAGGATGGGGGGTATACTAATTTCGTCATTCTGTTTGTAACTACTCGAAATATTCGTCTGAGACCCCAAAAAGTATTCTTGTTCGCCGTGACATTTTATGTCGATCTAGCCATGTCCGTCTGTCTGTATGTCCGTCTGTCTGTCGAAAGCACGCTATCTTTCGAAGGAGTAAATCTAGCCCCTTGAAATTTTGCACAAATACTTAATATTAGCTTAGGTCGGTTGGGATTGTAAATGGACCATATGGGTCCATGTTTTGATATAGCTGCCATATAAACCGATCTTGGGTCTTGACTTCTTGAGCCTTTAGAGCGCGCAATTCTTATCCGATTGGAATGAAATTTTGCACGACGTGTTTTATTATGATATCCAACAACTGTGCCGAGCATGGTTCAAATCGGTCCATAACCTGATATAGCTGTCATATAGACCGATCTTGGATCTTGACTTCTTGAGCCTCTAGAGTGCGCAATTCCTATCCGATTGGAATGAAATTTTGCACGACGTGTTTTAATATGATATCCAACAACTGTGCCAAGTATGGTTCAAATCCGTCAATAACTTGATATAGCTGTCATATAAACCGATCTTGGGTCTTGACTTCTTGAGCCTCTAGAGGGCGTAATTCTTATCCGACTTGAATGACATTTTGCACGAAGTATTTTGTAATGATATTCAACAACTGTGCTAAGTATGGCTCAAATCGGTCCATGTTTTAATATAGCTGCCATATAAACCGATCGTGGGTCTTGACTTCTTGAGCCTCTAGGGGGCGCAATTCTCGTCCGATTTGGCTGAAATTTTACATGAGGTGTTTTGTTATGACTTCCAATAACTGTGCTAAGTATGGCGCAAATTGGTACATAACCTGATATAGTTACCATATAAGCCGATCTGGGATTTTGACTTCTTGAGCCTCTAGAGGCCGCAATTCTAATCCGATTTGGCATTTTGTACAACGGCTTCTCTCATGACCTTCAACATACATTTCTAATATGGTCCGAATCGATCAATAGCTTGATACAGCTCCCATATAAGCCGATCTCCCGATATTGTTTCTTGAGCCCCTACAAGGCGCAATTCTTATCCGAATGAACTGAACTATTACACAATGACTTTTATAATGTTCAGCATTCATTTATGGTCCGAATCGGATTATAACTTGATATGGAGTTATATCAAGTTATAATCCGCATAGCATAACAGTTCTTATTCAATATTCTCTGTTTGCCTAAAAAGAGATACCGGGCATAGAATTCGACAAATGCGATCCATGGTGGAGGGTATATAAGATTCGGCCCGGCCGAACATAGCACGCTCTGACTTGTTTTTGCTTTGTTTGCTTAAAAAAAGTTACCGGGAAATAACCTTGACAAATGCCATCCATGGTATATTCGGCCCGGCCAACTTAGCATGATTTTACGTGTTATACCCACCACCATAGGATGGGGATTTACTAATCTAGTCACTCCGTTTGTAAAACCTCGAAATATTCGTCTAAGGCCCCATAAAGTATATATACTCTTGATCCTCTCGACGTACTGAGTCTATCTAGCCATGTCCGTCCGTCTGACGAAATCACGATAGAGGACGAACGCGTAAAGCTAGCCACTTGAAAGAAAGTTGGGGATTGCATATTGGCCATATCGGTTGAGATTTAGATAAAAAAATGCAAATTTTGCCCATGAATGTTCCACTAAGAAACAGGGGCAAACTTCTCACATATCAATAAGTGCAGTTCGATTCAAGTTTAAGCTCAATGATAAGGGGCCTCCTCTTTGGAGAGTAGTTTTACATGGCATAGTACCTCACAAATGTTGCCAGCATTAGGAGGGGAAAACCACCGCTGAAATTTTTTCTGATGGTCTGGCCAGGATTCGAACCCAGGCATTCCGCCTCATAGTCGGACATGCTAACCTCTGCGCTACGGTGGGAGATTTAGATATAGCTCCCATATAATCCGATCTCCCGATATGATTTCTTGAGCCCATAAAAGCCGCAAGTTTTACCCGATTTTTCTGAAATTGCATGCGGTGTTTTGTCATGACTTCCAACAACTGTGCCAAGTACGGTCCAAATCGGTCTATAACCTGATATAGCTCCCATATAAACCAATCTCCCGATTTAACATCTTGAGTCCTTACAGGTCGCAATTTTTGTCCGATTTGGCTGAAATTTTGCACATGGTGTTCTGCTATGACTTCCAACAACTGTGCCTAGTAAGGTTCAAATCGGTCTATAACCTGATATAACTCCCATATAAACTGATCTCCCGATTTTACTTCTTGAACCCATGGAAGCCCCGGTTTTTTCCGATTTGGCTAAAATTTTTCACATAGTGTTCTAGTGCCAACAACTGTGCCAAGTACGGATCAAATCGGTCTGTTACCTTCTTGGGCTCGTGGAAGCCTCAGTTTTCATCCGATTGGGCTGAAATTTTGCAGATAGCGTTCTGTTATGACTCTCAACAAATGTGCCGAGTAACGTCCAAATCGGTTCATAACCAGATATAGCTCCCATATTTTAGCTGAATCCATGGTGGTGGGTTCCCAAAATGGGGCCCAGACGAACTTAGGACGCGCCCAGTAGCAGAGCGTTGTGTAGACCTGTACGTTGTTTTTTCCCCTATAGTTTCGTTGCTTATCCACGGATCTTCTAGCAATGCCTATGATAGAGGTGGTAGTCTGCGTACAGAGATGGCAGTCTGCGGGAAGGTAACAAACAGTCTTGGAGTCTAAGAAGGAGATTAACACCTGCTCTGGGGATAGCACGAACCGAATGGTGTGGTTGTTTACCTCTAAACTTGGTTACCCGAATCCTTTCGGGTCGACTCAATCCGAGTTAAGGGCGTGGGCTACGAACGCGTATGTTACACTGAGGAACTGAGAAACGGTCGGTAGGACGACGAAAATCCTATGGTGCGATCCGGATCGTCCGAACACGAGGTTATTACAGAAAGACAATAAGAAAGAGGTCAGTATATCTTTCGGTAGCATAACAGGACACATGGAACTACGAACTCACTGATGCAAAATCGATGCGGCAAGTGTAGGGCATGTGGGGCGGATGTTGAGTTGATGGAGCATTTCCGATGTCATTGCCATGCTATCGCGGCTAACAGATACGGCTAACACTTAGGTGGCAACACAATACAAGGCATTACCCTACTTCGGGGTGTGACATGGATAAAAATTAGGGATTTTGTAGGTTAGGTTTAAGTGGCAGTCTGCCATCAGACTCACTTAGACGTTTTTCGTCCATTGTGATACCACAGGAACAGAAGAAGGAAGATACCTTCTAGTTCTTACCTTTGAACCATCCAGATCGCTTTAAAAAGCCCCATAACTTGCGAATGTTCACATCCGCTAAATCAGACAAAGGAATGAGAACCTAAAGTGGAACTCCTTCTGACTGCTAGTGCGGCACACACACACAGAAGGTGTTCTATAGTTTCTTCTCCTTCGATGTATTCACAGCTTCTGTAAAAGTCGTTGCTGGCAACCTTCAGTCTGTCAGCATGTTTTCTGTTTAGACAGTGCCCTGTCATGAGGGACACAATGACTGAGACATCTGTTCTAAACAATGACAGCAAAGCAGTAGACCTCTTCAAGTCTGGATTAGGCCACATAGTTAGGGATTTTGTAAGTACCGCGGAATGTCTGACTTAGATTTTCTTTTCGAAGTTGTTCTATAGACGGTTACAGGCTAAGTGTATGCCTATAGTAGCATGAGGTGGATTCATATCCTTTTTTCAACCTAACCTAACCTATTGGGTTGCCCATAAAGTAATTGCGGATTTTTTAAAAGAAAGTAAATGCATTTTTAATAAAACTTAGAATGATCTTTAATCAAACATACTTTTTTTACACTTTTTTTCTAAAGCAAGCTAAAAGTAACAGCTGATAACTGACGGAAGAAAGAATGCAATTGCAGAGTTACAAGCTGTTAAAAAACATTTGTCAACGCCGACTATATGAAAAATCCGCAATTACTTTTTGGGCAACCCAATTTATCGATTAGCCATGGATTTCATTAAAATTTTTTATTTTCCCTTAAATTCAATTTTCCACCTTTACTAACCTTTTTAATAGTCTAACTAACTAACAGAACTTCTTTCAAAACTGAATTAGAGTGCAGCTTTAAATTAATTTCCAACTTTTTTCTAACACCATCTTGTTTGTGACTTTTGGCTGACTTTATAACCTTTCACTATGGATACTGACTCTCTATCTCTCTGTTTCGTACAATAGCCGTTCATCAGATAATATCGAAGGCTGTGCAAAAAAAAAAGTAAAACCCAGTAAACCACGTACACATTGCTCTCGCCAGCAACACAACAACAAGAAAAAACTTGAAAACAGCAGATAAATTCGAAAAAGCTAAACCTTAAAGGCTAAAAAGGTACAAAAATCTCTAACACGTACGAGCGACCAACAACAGACCGTATTGTTGTAGTTCTGTTTTTGTTTTTTGCGTTGGCCTCAGCATTAGAGCTGACTTCAGCAAAAAAGTAGTGAAAAGTTTATCCCAACAGCATCTGTAAATGCGATGCGGCTGCATAAGTGCTTCCTGTGGCAGGACATTGGGGATTCGTGGCTAACAACAGCAGGTTACCCAGCTAAAAGGAGAAAAACTACTGCAGTAGTGACTTGCCGTGCTGCTGTTGTTGTTGTAAAACACCAAAGTCGCCGTCTAATTGATCCCAACAGATATTTTCAATTAGCAGAAAAACATTTACGTTCATTTTCTTTTTTTTTTTCTTCCTACATTCTTTCTTTCTTATCGCCCCACTTTATTTAGTTTTAAAATTGAGTTTTTTACCATTGGATGTGTAATGTGCAAGTGAGGGATATTTATTGAGTAGGTGAATGTAAATTTGCCATAACATTAGTTAGCATGTCCGCTTATGACGCTGAAAGTCTGGGTTCGAATCCTGACGAGAATAGAAGAAAATAATTGTTAATGGTAGTTTTTCCTCTCCTAATGCTGGTGATATTTGTGAGGTACGGTACCATTTGGTATGGCAGCCATGTAAAAACTTCTCCTCAAGGAGTTGTCGCACTGCGGCACGGCGTTCGCAGTCGGTTACCAAAAGGAGGTCCCCTATCATTGAATTTAAACTTGAATCGGACAGCACTCATTGATATGTGAGAAGTTTGCCCCTGTTCCTTAGTGGAATGTTCAGTCTGTGCATTCCGATTCAAGTTTAAGCTCAATGATAAGGGGCCTCCTTTTTATAGCCGAGTCTGAACGACGTGCCGCAGTGCGACACCTCTTTGGAGAGCAGTGTTATATGGCATAGTACCTCACAAATGTTGCCAGCATTAGGAGGGGGAAATCCAACGCTGAAAATTTGTATGATGGTCTCGCCGGGATTTGAACCCAGGCGTTCAGGGTCATAGGCGGACCTGCTAACCTCTGCGCTACGGTGGCCTCCTTAGGTTAGGTTTAATGTAGTGGAGAACCGGAGCAGGGGATGAAAAACGGCTATTCCCACACAAGCAGGAATGTACTTTCGCCGGAGCTTATGACAACCCCCTCGGAACCCTCGCGTCCCGTCAACAAATCTCAGGAGATCTCTCAGAGGTACGTTCGCAAGTTCACTCATATCGGAAATAAATCGGCTCCCCAGAAAGGAAAGCCTGCGTCCTTGGAGAACCGGACAAGAACATAGCAGGTGCTCTATAATCTCCTCCACATCTTCATCGAGTCAACTGCAGCAGAAGTCATTGTGCGGTATTTCCATGTGTGCCGCCAATGGCACAGCGGCTAATGGCATAGCGTCGGCCAATGGCACAGCGTCGGTCAATGGCACAGCGTCGGCCAATGGCACAGCGTCGGGTTATGACCACTGTTATGATGCTCATCGATCTCTTATCGAACGCCAACAGGGAGTTGTCCTCCTCCAGTCGATGACAGTCCGGCAACCATCCGCCGAGTTCCATCTCGCCATCGATGCCGCTCTGGCCCTTTCTTCTACTGTGGTCAGTGGCTCGACAAATAGTACGTAAGCAAGACTCTTAGGTAGTTCGCCAGACGCCTCCTCCGGTCGATGACAGTCCGGCAACCATCCGCCGAGTTCCATCTCGCCTCCGACGCCGCTCTGGCCCTTTCTTTTATTTTGTTCAGTGGCTCAACAAACGTCACGTAAGCAAGACTCTTAGGTAGTTCGCCAGACGCCGAGGAACCCGCCCCAATTCACTGGAATAACCTCATGTCCGGGAATCCATGTCATCCTCACATCATAGACTCGCAGGCTACCCAGGACCACCAAACAATCCGCGACGCACTTCGACCTCATCGTCCTCGACCCCAAGGTCTTGAGTGTCGCCATACTCATCACATAAATCCTGAGTTTTGGGGGCGGTAAATCCTTTAACGGAATTTCTCCTGCGGCTACTATAATCTCACAGACCTCTGTCCGAAAGACCGTACACTCGCCCGGCAGTCTCAGAGACATACTGATATTGAGTGCGTCGGAGTAGACCCCAAATCAAGTCTCTGACTCCATCTTGGAGGTATCGGTAAATATCGAGGTCTTATCCTCCTCAAACACAGCATTCGCCCTCCATTGATCCCTCCCAGGAAAACGAGTCCTGAATGCCCCTATACCAGTCGGCGCTGGTGCCACGTACTGGGAGATTCTCCTCAGTTTAACCTCCGCATCCAAAATGTCCCGAATCGAATTATAGCCGCAACTCCTTCAGCATGCCGGGCTCTCTCAGCCCAAGCGCGACCTTGGCGGCGCAGTTCCTAATAGAGGCTCCAATGGGCTGCATATCCAACATCGCTTCCAGACCTGCCTGCGGTGCGGTTCTTAGTGCCCCTATAATCCCTAGGCAAGCCAGTCGCTGGACATTCTCGGATTCCCTATTGGGAGTTACTCCTGCCTGAGTAAAAAGCGCACAGTGCTTCTCTTCTCTCCATGCCAAGGTAATTCGCCTTGTTCTGACTACTCCTGCATGAGTAAAAAGCGCACAGTGCTTCTCTCCTCGGTATTCCTCTTCCAGGACAGCTTCGAACCGAGGACTATGCCAAGTTAGGGGGGGGTTACTCCTGCCTGAGTAAAAAGCGCACCGTGCTTCTCTCCTCAGTATTCCTCTTCCAGGGCAGCTTCGAATCGAAGACTATGCCAAGGTAATTCGCCTCTTTCTGACTACTCCTGCATGAGTAAAAAGCGCACAGTGCTTCTGTCCTCGGTATTCCTCTTCCAGGACAGCTTCGAATCGAGGACTATGCCAAGTTAATTCGCTTCCTTTGACAGCTGCAGGGCACTCAAGGACGGGAGTCTGAATTGCGGTATTTTGTATCTACGCGCGAAGAGTACCAGCTCCGCCTTCCTTGGGTTGGTTCTCAACCAATTTCTCGCTATAATCCCCTCACCCGTGACCCTTGCATGATCTAGCTGAACGTCGAGATCGAGACGTTCAGAACAAGACGTCGTCCGCATAAGCTATTATCATCGTGCCACCCCCACCGAGCCCCAACAGGATTTCACTCATCACGAGGTTTCATAATCGGCGAGAACACCCCTACCTGGGGCTTACCTCTGGTCACCCGCCTTCTGCCCACACTATCTCACAGGTTCGCATTGATAATTCTGCCATAAGGCATATTATTGGTCTATTGGGAAGTAATGGGGGGAATCCCCGAGCGATCCAGTGCGGCGACTTTGGATCCTATCTCCACGTTATTAAAGGCCCCTCTAACATCCAAGAAGGCGGCCAAAGTGTACTCCTTCTGTCGGAGAGACGTCTCGATATCTCATACCACTTCGTGAAGGGCCATCTTCACCGACGAGGTATGCGTGTTGTTCACCGACTTTGAGGTATGCGTGTTGTGTCCCACTGAAGTTCTTCGGCGTCAGTACCCCCTAACCTTCCGGTCAATCAGCGTTTTCAGCAAAATAGATGTCCAACTAATAGGCCTATAATCCTCCAGGGTATTTTTTCCGACTTGGTGATAAAAACCACCTTGACCTCCCTCCATGCCCTTGGTGTGTAGGACCATGCCAGGCTCGCTCGGAAAATCCGTTCAAGCCATGGCAGGGTGACTCCAAGGGACTCCTGCTGCTGTGTTGGGACAATACCGTACCGTCAAGTCTGGCCGACTTAAATGGCCGGAAAATGCAGACTGCCCTCACTACATTTTCCTCGTCAACGATGTCCCTGTTGAGGTCATCCGCTAAGGTCGCTTATGTAGGTTTTGCGAAATCTTGATCGCCAAGTTATTGCTGGCAGACCGAGAATTGCTTTCCCATAAAAAGTTCCACCGTCTCATGACCACTATCGGTGTAAGTCATGTCCTCCCTCCTCAGGGAGCTAGGCGTGCTATGATCCTTCGAGAGCATTTGCGCAACCTAAATGCCTCACTAGTGCTTTCCACTTCTCCACAGAAATTCGCCCAGTAACTCTTCGCTTCGCTTCGTCTTACTCGTCTCCTTTTTTAACTTACAAAGGGTGTCGCGATATTCGTCCCAGCCCTGTGCCGTGTTCTCCCTCCGCCTTATTAAAAAGTCTTCTACTCTTCCTTCTGAGAATCTTAAGCTGGTTTTATCCCGGCACGGGAAAGCTGTGAGCACCACACAGGCTGGAGCATTGACGTTCGATCTGTGTGTTGTTCTTTGCTGTCACAAGAAGCTTAGCAGTGAGCTACCGGGCGCGTCCACAGGTTGGGGATATTTGAATGCTCCATACGGAATAGCTGCAATGGCAGTCGCGGATAATAAGCGATATCGAGCGGAGAGTCTCAGTGAGAGACCGGGCGGCACCGGCTGTTGCTCAAATACTGAGTGCCTATGATGCTCGATATGACAAGGCGAGCTATTGGCGCCTTTAAATAGCCAAATGGCACCTTGTGCCTGAGGCGATGGGTCCTTTAGACCGGAACGAGCTTAAATGCTCCATACGGAATAGCTGCAATGGCAGTCACGAACAGTCAGTCAGCGATTTCGAGCGGAGAGTCTCAGTGAGAGGCCGGGCGGCACCGGCTGTTGATCAAATACAGAGTGCCTATGATGTTCGATATGACAAGGCGAGCTATTGGCGCCTTTAAATAGCTAAATGCCACCTTGTCCCTGAGGCGATGGATCCTTTGGACCGGAACGAGCTTGCTCACAAGCAGAAACTTGACCACGATTGCCGCTTTCCCATGAAAATTTGGCTACAACAACAAACGGATCGTTTTACGCAGCGGTACTCATTCAGGACATGCCTTCAAAAAGGGCTCATTCAAGTATCCCGTGACAAGATCTGGCTGTTCACGAAGGTGGGCCAATTTGTCTTAGCACGTTCCCTCAATAGAACGATTTCGAAAAGTGACACGGTCCAATACTAAGGAGTGATCTTGGACAGGAAACTGACTATTCACGGACTGTAAACTGGCCATTAAGCATTAACAACCAGGACGATAATGTCATGAACAGTCTTGGAGTAAAAAAGCAGATTAACGAATTCTCCTAGGATGGCACGACATGCATTGGTTGGATGCCGGGCCACAGACGATTTGGCATTGAAGGTCATAGGACTGCCGTCTACAAAATTGATTAACCCTAAGCCTTTCGGTATGGCGCCGTCTGAAATGAAAGATAGGCACAGCGAAACGGTCGGTAGGACAGCGAAAATCCTATGAGGGATCCGGATCGTGAGAAGACGAGGTTATTACTGCACCATTACGCTAATCTACTGACTGAAATGTTTGCAGGAAATTCTTCCTTGCCGTTTAGCAATCAACCATTCCCCGTGATTGATAGTGTACCTAGTTCGAGGCCTCAGATATTCTTTCGAACACGTGGAATTAAAAGGGTCCTTGCGGATCTCGACGTTAATCGATCTCCGGGCCCGAACGGTATATCAACACTTGTCCTTTGTAAGTGTTCTTCGATGCCTGCTCGTCCACTACGCAACCTTTTCAACCTTGCTTACCGTTGCGGGTGTTTTCCCAGCACGTTGGAAGGTTGCGAACGTTCATAGGTAATAACTTCGTTCGATTTATATCGAGCTTTCTCAGAGATCACACTATACGAGTTGTTGTAGATGGGTTCTCATCCGATGATTATAAAGGGTGATTTTTTTGAGGTTAGGATTTTCATGCATTAGTATTTGACAGATCACGTGGGATTTCAGACATGGTGTCAAAGAGAAAGATGCTCAGTATGCTTTGACATTTCATCATTAATAGACTTACTAACGAGCAACGCTTGCAAATCATTGAATTTTATTACCAAAATCAGTGTTCGGTTCGAAATGTGTTCATTCACCGTAACGTTGCGTCCAACAGCATCTTTGAAAAAATACGGTCCAATGATTCCACCAGCGTACAAACCACACCAAACAGTGCATTTTTCGGGATGAATGGGCAGTTCTTGAACGGCTTCTGGTTGCTCTTCACTCCAAATGCGGCAATTTTGCTTATTTACGTAGCCATTCAACCAGAAATGAGCCTCATCGCTGAACAAAATTTGTCAAAATTTGAACACATTTCGAACCGAACACTGATTTTGGTAATAAAATTCAATGATTTGCAAGCGTTGCTCGTTAGTAAGTCTATTCATGATGAAATGTCAAAGCATACTGAGCATCTTTCTCTTTGACACCATGTCTGAAATCCCACGTGATCTGCCAAATACTAATGCATGAAAATCCTAACCTCAAAAAAATCACCCTTTACATTGACCGCAAGTGTGCCACAAGGCTCTGTCCTTTCCCCTTTCCTTTTTCATATTTTCATTGACGATTTATTTGGTCAGACTTCGAATCCAGTCTACTCATTATCCGATGAGAGTAGTCTGTGTCATTCATATTCATTCGATCATAGGCCCAGTCCTCAAGAAATTGTGGACAGGAGGCGCATTATGGATGAGACGCCCTCCCAAGATTTGTTGGTCATTTCCGAGTGGGGTAGAATGAACATGACAGACTTTAACGCACAGAAGACGCAGTGCTGTTTCTTGTCTCACAAGCGATTCACTAACCCACTTCAATCGTCGATATCTATCGACGTTATAGATATTGAGCAGTCAGATGGTGTTGATGTTCTGGGCATGAAGATACGATGTGATGTCATTTCCCAATCTCTTCATACCACCCTCATATTTTGTTTGCTGGAATTTTTGCCACCTTAAGATGAAAATCCTGTGGGCTTTTCTTTGTGTCTAAAGCGGCGCCCGGAAAAAACCTAACGAAACTGAATGCGAAAAAAGGTGCAAAAAACAGGAAAGGAAACAAACTTTTTAATTCTATTTTAAAAAACGTAGCTCAAGCAAAAACTTTGTCAAAGTAATGAAAAATGAAAAATGAAAAAAAAGAAACCTTAAGCAAAAGTATAAAACTTTGTCCAAGTGGCCTGTCTGCTCCAAATAAAGACCCATGGTGTCTATGACCAAAGGTTATAGAAAATTTTACATATTTTTTCCTACAACACATTAAGGAACTTAAAAGAAATGTTCACAAAAATCTATTGTAAAATTAATAAAACAATTCATGTTGTAAAGAGAAAAGTACCAGGACGATAAGCAAATGACAGTTTCATATCCACAATTCTTGAAGCATTTATGGTAAGTACCTTGCATACTGCCAAACATTTACAACTACTATCGGCAATAAGGGATTCCACATTATGTGGGGTGGGGTGGCCATCCTTGTATGCTCTCACAAATCATGGCTATTTAAAACTGTAACTAGCACTCACACACACACACACAATCACATGGCCACACATCTCCATGTGTAATTGGATGTCCTTGCCATTCTTGTTGTTTGATAGTTCGCTCCAAACGTGTCTCTTTAGCTTTTTGCTTAGTTGTGTGGACTAACTAACCATGGTCGTTGTATGGTCATTGGTGTTCTGTTTACGTTACTAGGGGAGGGGCACCCCTTTTGTTTTGTTTACTTCGCGTTTAGCCATTTCAATATTTCTAATTAATTTATTAACGCTTATCTTTGACTATAAATCGCACAACAGTAAATGTTTTCCTACAACCATGACAGTGTATTCCTCTTTAAACGATGGAGTTGAGGGTCAGCACTTGCATAGTACTCCAATGTTGGTTATCAGAGACAGTGGCATTAGAGAGGTAAATTGGGGGACAATAAAATACCAAACCTTTCCGTATTAGTAAACTAGCTGAACTGGACCCGCTCTGCTGCCTTTGGGGGGTGTTTCGAGGAAGGAGTGATGCCCTAAACACATGGTCCTACATTTGGACATTAAATTCATATTCTACTCCCAAATACCTTTATTTGAGCCCCATATTGCTCACCAGACCCCTAGGAAATAGGTCCCGAAAGTGGGTATCAACTCTTGCTCTGCCCCTAATACCCTTCACTTAAGCCCCACATCACATGGTCAATTAATATGCTCGATTTAGGTGTGTTTTGAAGAGTGGGATAGTCTCCCAAACACTTAGCCCTGAAAAGAAATTAGCAACGTTCTCTATTCTCATATATCCATATATCATTTATTTGATCCCCATATTGCCATTGGCCTCAAAATTGGATATAAAAACCCGTTTTCCAATTTCAATTAAACTCCTTATTGCAAAAGCTAGCAAATATGCCCGGTTTGGGGTATGGGCTTGAAAAACTATGAATATCGAGCTCCACTGTCATGAAGACCCAAATTGTCTTGGTGAGCAAATACGTCCTACTTGGGGGGTTGTTTTGAGAGTGGGACGTCCCCTAGACAGTTGGTGTTGATATCAGATTCATAGTCTACTCCCAAATACCTTTCATTTGAGCACCATTTTTCCATAGTCGGCAAACTTGACCGGTTTGGGGGTGTTTTGAGCTTATTTGACCCTCATATTGCAATGGTCAACAAATATTGGTTGCCCAAAAAGTAATTGCGGATTTTTCATATAGTCGACGTTGACAAATTTTTTCACAGCTTGTGACTCTGTAATTGCATTCTTTCTTCTGTCAGTTATCAGCTGTTACTTTTAGCTTGCTTTAGAAAAAAAGTGTAAAAAAAGTATATTTGATTAAAGTTCATTCTAAGTTTTATTAAAAATGCATTTACTTTCTTTTAAAAAATCCGCAATTACTTTTTGGGCAAACCAATACTTCCTATCTGGGTGGTGTTATGGTAGTGGGGTGGCCCCATAGACACTTTTCCCGAATATTGATATCAAATTTGTATTTTTCTTCCAAAGACCTTTCATTTGAGCCCCACATTGCTATGGTCGTGAATGCGTCCTCTTTGGGGGATGTTCTCGAGGATGGGCGGCCCATGGTCAGTAAATAAGTTATTTTTGGGGGTTGTTTTGGGGTAGGGGTAGACCCCCAGAAACTTTGTTCCCCATTTGGATATCAGATTTGTATTTTACTCGCAAATACCTGACATTCGAGTCCTATATTGTTGTGATTGGTCTATTTCTATTTGTTAGGTTTTGGGGGTGGGGTGGTCCCCCTAGGTACCCCATCCGAAATTTGGATGCCAAATTTTTGTTTTTAGGTAACTATAAGAGAGCACACATAATTTGGCTTAAATCACACCACCCATTTCCCAGATCTAACATTTTTGAAAATTAGGGTAAGGGGGAGTTTTAAATTTCAATGATATGTATTGGGTTGCCCAAAAAGTAATTGCGGATTTTTTAAAAGGAAGTAAATGCATTTTTAATAATACTTAGAATGAACTGTAATCAAATATACTTTTTTTACACTTTTTTTCTAAAGCAAGCTGAAAGTAACAGCTGATAACTGACAGAAGAAAGAATGCAATTACAGAGTCACAAGCTGTGAACAAAATTGTCGACGCCGACTATATGAAAAATCCGCAATTAGTTTTTGGGCAAGCCAATACTTTACTTTAGTTTAATTGGCTATAACAGAATATTTGTTCCACTAGCCGAACGTATAATAGCGTTCCTAGCGCCTCGATCTTCTGCGCTCATGCTAAATTCTCTGACACAAAGTTTCGAGGT
Organism: Stomoxys calcitrans; assembly: GCF_963082655.1. NCBI lineage: Eukaryota > Metazoa > Arthropoda > Insecta > Diptera > Muscidae > Stomoxys > Stomoxys calcitrans. The sequence goes on along the minus strand of NC_081553.1, from coordinate 60,024,314 downwards.
GTCTCCCACCACTTGATCTTTCCATTGGGCTTGTGGTCTTCCCGGTTTGCATGTACCACCGTGTTTGCCTTCAAAAGACTTCTTTGCTGGACCTTCTTCATCCATTCTGACAACATGACCTAGCCAAAGCAGCCGTTGTATTTTGATGCGCGTAACGATGCTATCGTCGTCATACAGTCGACATACAGCTCGTGGTTCATACTTCCCCTATATTCTCCATTAACGCAATCCGGTTCATATATTTTACGAAGAATCTTTCTCTCAAATACTCCAAGTACTGCCTCTTCTGCTTTTATAAGTACCCATGCCTCAGAACCATATAACAGCACGGGTAGTATCAGGGTCTTGTATAGTGTAATCTTCGTCTGTCGAGAGGTGGCCTTGTTTCTAAACGGCTGCTTACTTAGTCCAAAGTAGCATCTGTTTGCCGGTATTATTCTTCGTTTAATCTCAAAACTGGTGTCATTCGTTTCGGTTACGGCAGTGCCGAGGTAGATAAAATTTCTGACAACCTCAAAGTTGTGGTTCCCAACTTTCTCCATTTTCCTTATCTGCTCGGTTGTGCAAGGCTTTTTGGGAGTTGAAACCATCCATTTCGTCTTATCTCCATTTACTGCCAGACCCATTTTCACTGACTCTCTTTCGATTCTTTCAAAGACTGCAGTTACTACTTCCGGTGACCGACCTATGATATCGATGTCGTCGTCATAGGCGAGTAGCATGTGTTCTCTTGTGATTAGTGTGCCATATCAATTCAGATCTGCGGCTCGTATAATCTTCTCCAGCAGTATATTAAAGTGATCATACGATAGGCTGTCTCCTTGTCTGAAACCTCGTTTGGTATTAAATGGTTCGGAGAGATTCTTTCCTATTCTTACTGAGGAACGCGTATCAGCGAGTGTCATCCTGCAGAGTCTTATTAATTTTGCAGGGATACCAAACTCAGACATGGCTTGAAATACCTTTCGAAAGCGGCTTTGTAGTCAACAAAGAGATGGCAGGTCTTTTCCAGGATTTGGCACAGTGTGAATATCTGGTCTAGGGTGGATTTACCAGGTTTAAAGCCGCATTAATAAGGCCCAATTATCTCGTTGACCTTAGGTTTTAATCTTTCACACACTACGCTCGAGAGTATCTTGTATGCGATGGGGAGGAGGCTTATTCCTCTGTAGTTGGCACATTCCGTCTCGTCTCCTTTCTTGTGTATGGGACATTTTAAGCTGGGGTTCCAATCAGCGGTAAGGCATTCTTCTAGCCAGATTGCGCAGATAAGCTGATGCATACACCTTATCAGCGTGTCGCTTCCGGTCTTAAAAAGTTCAGCGGGTAACCCGTCGGCTCCTGCTGCCGTGTTGTTCTTTAGTCGGGTCACTGCTACTTGGACCTCATTCTGACTAGGAGGTAAACATTCTATACCATCATCAGGGATTGGTTCTGCAGTATACTCATGGTCTTCATCATCAGATGCCAGCAGCTGGGATATGTGTTCTTTCCATGACCTAAGCACACTATATGTATCTGTTATCAGTTTACCTTTTTTGTCTGTGTAGGAGGATGTGCTTATATCAAAGCTGTTGGTTTGAAGTTTAATTGTTTCATTTTCATTTTCGGTTTGGATATCGGGGGCCTTAGTGCAACAAGCGGTTAAAAATTTCAACGAAATCGTATAATAAATGCAGCTTTTATAGGCTCAAGAATCCAAAACCGGGAGATCGGTCTATATGGTAGCTTTATCTAAATATGATCCGATTTTGCCTGTTCACGAACTTAACCTGCGTATACACAAAATACGAATCTGTGCCTAAGAGGTGGCAGCTGCACCCTCTCTATAAACCGTGCGGATATTCGAGGTGCAGACACGCTAATCATAGTCTGTAAAACGTTTGCGGGGGTCTTCAACGTAGGTATGATCCGTTTTCAATATCCTTCGTTTTTATACCCTCCCCCATTGGATAGGGGTATACTAATTTCGTAATTCTGTTTGTAACTACTCGAAATATTCGAAATTCGAAATATTAGTGTACCCCTATCCTATGGTGGAGGGTATGAAAAGGAAAATTGAGGATGGTTTCAGACTTCTTGACATCGATATCGATTTGATAGTACCTGCATCCAAAGTTTCATACTGTATACAATAGACATGAAGGGAGGACTCAAGAAGGTCTTAGACTACCTGTAATCGAGATCGAATCGATAAAAGATCTTTTAGATACTACCGAAAAAAGGATTGAAAGGCGGACGCCGTGTTTGAGGACATTGTAATCTCTGTCTTTATTGATGGCTCCAAGATAATGTCAGCGAAGAGGTTTGGGGTCTGCTTTAATACACTCGATAGGGTTATTAAATAGGTTTTTTGAAAATTGGCGCATATATATATTCCGATGCTTCCTGGTAAATAACAAAGTGAACGAATAAATCGGGTAGGGCCCGTCATCGGCAAGCGGACCTGTTGCCATTTTGAAAATGTGCCTTTTGTCGAGTTATTGAACCAAGTAGAGGGTATAGCTAGGTGTTTGTTTGTTCCGTATAGACTTAAAAACGGCTGAACCGATTGCCTGGAAATTTTCACAGATTGTTTAGGTTGGTCTGGAAGGAAACATAGGCTATATAATTATTTGATATCGGGAGGGGGGCGGACCCTCCCCTTTACCATAAAAGTACTACCCAAAAATAAAAGTGGAACGATCGGGACAATATGGGATTGAAATGAAAGTTATTCAAGAGTAGAGTACGAATTTCATAATAAAAGTTGGGTCCAAGTACCCGGGGGGGCCGCCCGAGCCTCAAAACCCCTTAAAATAGGTATATTTGACAATCATGACAATATGGGACTCAAATGAAAGGTATTCGGGAGTAGATTACGAATATGGTCAGGAAGTAGGAAAAGGCTTTATAATTTACTGATAACGGAAGGGGGCGGACCCTCCACCGTTACCCCAAAAACACCACTCAAAATCAAAAGTGGACCGATAAGGACAATATGGGTATCAAATGAAAATTATGCGTGAGTAGATTACGATGTGGCATACAAATTAATGTCGAAGTACAGGGGGTCACCCCACCCCCACAAAATCACCCAAAATGGGCACATTATCCAATCACTGATGTATGGGACTCGGTTTGTTTGTTTTGTATGGACTGAAAAACGGCAGAACCGATTTTCTCGCAATTTTCGCGTGTTCTGTAGTTTTCTCTGGAAGGAAAAATAGGCTATATAATTTTTCGGTATCGGAAGGGGGACGGACCCTCCGCCTTATGCCAAAAATACAACCCAAAATCAAAAGTGGACCGATCGCGACAATATAGGTATCAAATGAGAGGTATTGGAGACTAGAAAACGAATATAGTACTAAAATTTGGGTCCTAGTGACCAGCTCCCCCCCCCCCTCTCAACCCCAAAACTCCTCAAAACTGATATATTGGATGTTCATGTCAATATGGGACTCAAATGAAAAGTATTAGGCAGTAGATTACAAATATGGAACAAAATATTAGGTCCGAGTAATGGAAGGTCGCCCACCCCCAAATTGGCATATTAGCCGACCATGGCTATATGGGACTCAAAGGTATTAGGGAGTAGATTACGAATATGACATTAAAATTTGCGTTCAAATCTAGGTGGCGCTTTTCCTTCTAAAGATACGTCAAATGGGCTTTTTGCCCCATTATGATAATATGGGACTCAAATGTAAGGTATTTGAGAGTAAAAAAAGCGAATTTGATATCCAATTTTGGAAACAATTGTTTTGGGCTGCGCCCTAAAGCACCCCCTTAACTGAACTTCATTTCCGTTGGGAATAAGGAACCAATTTTATATCTGTTGCTAAGTGACAGTGGCCGCCCAGCCCCCAAACGGTTCATATTTACCGGCCATGCCAATATGGGGGTCAAATTAAAGGAATTTGGAAGTGCAGCACGAATTTGATATCCATATTTGAGTCGAAATGTCTGGGGTGCCATCCCTCCCCTAATGAGGACATTGTCCTAAGAAATGACCATGCATGGCATTGAATCTCGCAAATGTCGCCAACGTTAAGAGGAGATAAACACCGCTTTGTCCGATGTTCTCACCAGGATTCGAACGCGTTAAGCGTCATAGCCTACAATGCCACGAATTCGATACCCGAATTCATGGCAAAGGGTCACCACACTAAAAAGATATTAGAGAGTTAAAGCAGGCGCAGCGGAGCGGGCCCGGTTCAGCAAGAATTTGCAAATATTCGTTTCACTGTTCCTATGTCAAATTTCATTGCATATCTTCTCATTTTATGCAGCAAACTTGCAGCATGCATTTATAGTTTGCCTCTTTTCGGGCATTATGCATAAACGCAACAATAGGCCTAGCCATGTGTTCCTCAGCCATATTTGTAGATACTTTTGTCCAGAACACTCTGCATACAATTCTATTTGGGGTACTTTGACTATGCAACTGTCATTACACTGACAGTGGCTTTGTTAGATTCGACTTTGGGTTATGTAGCAACTCCAAATCCTTTTTGCATGGGGAATAGTTTAGTGGACGACTGGTCATAATTTGAATGGGTTATGGCCAAAACTAGTGTTTGGCTTAATGTGGACTAAAGAGTTGATAAGGCAAAACGAAAAAAAAAAAACAAAATAGGCACAGCATTTGTAGTAAGGAGCCTTAGTGGCAAATTATGACTTAACAAATGTGCATGCAGGCAAATGCAGCAGAGGAAGGGGGTAGAGTAAAGGAAATTTCGCAAGGAAAATGGTAGGCTGCTATAAAGGAAGGGACATAGGCAATATGGGAATGTGGGAAGACAATGGAGTAAATGAAGTATCTACGTTGGATGAGACCTTCGGGAGTTATAAGGAAATCTGGACTCAAGGTATTTTCATTTGAGCCTGCTAACGAAATTTATGTATTATTTTATGGCCCTTAGGTTAGGTAAGGATAGTGGAAGATGATGCCAAGACTTTAGTCTAGACATCCTTGAAATCCAGAGTAAATCCCAAATTATTGCCTCTAAGATGCAGTTGTTATCTGCACTCTTTCTTCTGCAAGGCTTCACTACGTGCCTCAGAAAACATTCAATCACCTATTTCGATGGAGAGCTGCTGCATTCCAGGTGCAGTTTACCCAAATATGGTTTCCAGAACTTTTAACCAAGTTTTAGCTTTAAGTGATTCTTTCTTATTTTCGTTTTAGGTTTTCTGTAGTTAGTACATCCCATACCCCTCACCAACTTTTTATACCCACCAACGAAGGATGGGGGTATATTCATTTTGTCATTCGTTAGCAATACATCGAAATATCCATTTCCGAACCTATTCTTATATGTAAAAATCAATTTGTGTTTGTTTGTATGTTCCTTATAGACTCAGAAACGGCTGAACAGATTTTTTGAAATTTTCGCAGATGGTGCATAATGAACCCGTGGTGAAAATAGGGTACTACATTTTTGATATCTGAAGGGGGAGCGGACCCTCCCCCCTACACTAATTTTCGGAAACGTCAGATCTCGGTGATGGGTGGTGCGATTTAAGCGAAATTTTGTGTGCTCTCATATAGTACATTAAAAATAAAAATTTGGTATCCACATTTTGGAACGGGTACCTAGGGGGGCCGCCCTACCCTAAAAAATACCAAACATATATTTAGACCAATCACGACAATATGGAACTCAAATGAAAGGTATTTAGGTACTTGTCCGACCAAGTGTTAGGGGGACCACCCCAAGCCCCAAAGCACCCCTAAATCGGACATATTTACCTACCATGGCAATATGGGACTCAAATAAAAGGTATTTGCGAGTAGAATTCGAATCTAACTACCAAGTTTCTGGGTGTCCACCGGTTTCCCAAAATACCTCCCAAACAGGACTTATTTACTGACCATGGGAATATGGGGCTTGAATAAAAAGCGTTTGAGTGTAGAATACGAATCTGATATCCAAATATGGGACCAAGTGTGTGGGGGGCCGCATCTCCCTAAAAACATTCCCCAAGGGGACAAATTTACGACCATAGCAATATGGGGCTCAAATGAAAGGTCTTTGGGAGTAGAATACGAATTTGATATCCAAATGTAGGACCATGATTTAGGACATCACCACTTCCCCAAACAACCCCCCAAAGGGTAAAAAATTTTCGACCATGCCAATATGTGGCTCAAATAAAAGCTATTTTAGATTAGAAAACGAATTTGATTACCAATTTTGGGGCCATGTGTTTGGGGGACGCCTCATCCTGTAAACTCCCTTTCAACCCATGGTAATATGGATATTTTTTCAGGGCCAAGTGTCTAGGGGACCACCTCACCCCTGAAAACACCCCTAAATCAGACATCATGAAAATATCGGGGTGAAATAAAATATTTTATGAGTGGAGTACACCTTATACCCAAACTTAAATTCGTAGACCAATAAATATCAGATGGGATTCAGATAAAGGCACTTATATTGTTAAACTGCTTTGGAGAGTAAATTGTGTTAGGACCTTCGACGTCTTTTTCCAATGTGCCTCAGATCGAATCAGATTTGGATATAGCTGCCATATAGACCGATTTCTCGATTTAAGGTTTTGGGCCAATAGAAGGCGCATTTATTGTCCGAGTTCGCCGAAATTTGTTGCAGTGAGTTGCGTTAGGACCTTCGACATACTTCTGCAATATGGCACAGATCGGTCCAGATTTGGATATAGCTGCCATATAGACTGATCTCTAGATTTAAGGTTTTGGGGCCATGATAGGCGCATTTATTGTCCGATGTCTCTGAAATTTTGGACAGTGAGTTAGGTTAAGTCCCTCGACATACTTCTGCAATATGGCCCAGATCGGTCCAGATGTGTATATGGCTGCCATATAGACCGATCTCTTGATTTAAGATTGTGGCCCAATAAAAGGCGCATTTGGTGTCCGATGTCGGCGAAATTTGGGAAAGTGAGTTGTGCTAGGCTCTTCACCATTTTTCTGAAACTTGGCACAACTCGGACCACATGTGGATATAGCCGCCATATAGACCGATATCTCGATTTAAAGTCTTAGCCCCATAAAATGTGCATTGATAATCCGATTTCACTGAAATTTAACGCATTGATTTATGTTAGGCTTTTCGTCATCCGTGTCGTATATGGTTCAGATCGGTTTATTATACCCTCCGCCATAGGATGGGGGTATACTAATTTCGTCATTCTGTTTGTAACTCCTCGAAATATTCGTCAAAGACCCCATAAAGTATATATAATCTTGATCGTCATGATGTTTTAAATCGATGCAATGCCCGTCCGTCTGTCCGGCCGTCCGTCTGTCTGTCGAAAGCACACTAACTTTCGAAGAAATAGAGCTAATCGCTTGAAATTTTGCACAAATACTTCTTATTAGTGTAGGTCGGTTGGGATTGTAAATGGGCTATGTCGGACCATGTTTTGATATAGCTGTCATATAAATCGATCTTGGATCTTGACTTCTTGAGCCACTAGAGGGCACAATTCTTATCCGATTTCGCTGAAATTTCGCATGACGTGTTTTGTTATGACTTATAATAACTGTGCTGAGTGTGATTGAAATCGGTCAATAACCTGATATAGCTGCCATATAAGCCTATATGGCGTCTTGGCTTCTTGAGCCACTAGGGGGCACAATTCTTATTCGATTTGGCTGAAAATTTGCATGTGTTTTCTTATAACTTCCAACAACTGTGCTGAGTATGGTCGAAATCGGTCTATAACCTGATATATTGGGTTGCCCAAAAAGTAATTGCGGATTTTTTAAAAGAAAGTAAATGCATTTTTAATAAAACTTAGAATGAACTTTAATTAAATATACTTTTTTTACACTTTTTTTCTAAAGCAAGCTAAAAGTAACAGCTGATAACTGACAGAAGAAAGAATGCAATTACAGAGTCACAAGCTGTGAAAAAATTTGTCAACGCCGACTATATGAAAAATCCGCAATTACTTTTTGGGCAACCCAATAGTTGCCATATAAACCTATCTTGAATCTTGACGTCTTGAGCGTCTAGAGGGCGCAATTCCTATCCGATTTCGCTGAAAATTAGCACGAGTTGTTTTATCATGACTTTCAACAACTGTGCTGAGTATGATTGAAATCGGTCCATAACCTGATATAGCTGCCATATAAACCGATCTTCAATTTTGACTTCTTGAGCCACTAGAGGGCGCAATTCTTATCCGATTTGTCTGAAATTTCGCATGACGTGTATTGTTATGACTTTAAATAACTGTGGTAAATATGGTTCAAATCGGTCAGTAACCTGATATAGCTGCCATATAAACCGATCTTGAATCTTGACTTCTTGAGCCACTAGGGGGCGCGTTTCTTATCCGATTTGCCTGAAATTTCGCTTACATACTTGACTTGTACTTATTAGTATTTTGTCCATATCGGAACATAAAGGGTGATTTTTTTGAGGTTAGGATTTTCATGCATTAGTATTTGACAGATCACGTGGGATTTCAGACATGGTGTCAAAGAGAAAGATGCTCAGTATGCTTTGACATTTCATCATGAATAGACTTACTAACGAGCAACGCTTGCAAATCATTGAATTTTATTACCAAAATCAGTGTTCGGTTCGAAATGTGTTCATTCACCGTAACGTTGCGTCCAACAGCATCTTTGAAAAAATACGGTCCAATGATTCCACCAGCGTACAAACCACACCAAACAGTGCATTTTTCGGGATGCATGGACAGTTCTTGAACGGCTTCTGGTTGCTCTTCACTCCAAATGCGGCAATTTTGCTTATTTACGTAGCCATTCAACCAGAAATGAGCCTCATCGCTGAACAAAATTTGTCAAAATTTGAACACATTTCGAACCGAACACTGATTTTGGTAATAAAATTCAATGATTTGCAAGCGTTGCTCGTTAGTAAGTCTATTCATGATGAAATGTCAAAGCATACTGAGCATCTTTCTCTTTGACACCATGTCTGAAATCCCACGTGATCTGTCAAATACTAATGCATGAAAATCCTAACCTCAAAAAAATCACCCTTTATTTCGATATAGTTGCTATGGGGCATAAGGTATGCATTTTTCACCAGATTTTGGCGAAAGATGGTTTAAGTATATACCCGAGGTGGTGGGTATCTAAAGTTCGGCACTGCCGAACTTAACTCATTTTAACTTTTTACTATTGCAAATGTAGAAAATTTTTTATTTCACCATTTTAAGACATTTTCCCAAAATGGACTTGCCATAAACCGTAATTTTCCTTGTTTTCCCCAACTCAAATTGGCAATATTGCCTTGACATGTGTTCATTTGCCCATATCTAGAGATGAGATGAAGTAAAAGAAGCAGGCTCAGACATCAAACAATCATTCGCCTTTTGTCCATGATGCTTTGCAAAACATTGATATGACTTCACTCTAAAATGGGTGATGAAGTTTCACATCGACAAATTACCCCCCGCAAAATGGGAAAAATGAAATTACTTTAGCGATAAACAAATGCTGAGGTGGCAAATGCTAAACGAAACAATTTTGGCTTTTACCAAAAAAAAAAAAAAGAAAAGAATAGTAGTGAAGTACTAAATAAGGAAGATTTTAAACTAACCCTATGAAAACTTTATGGCATTTGTCTCTTATCATGGACATCATCTTTAGCTCGATTACAATTGAAGGACGAATGTACGTCCATGTGTAATATGACAACTCTTACACAAACATTTCTTGCTCAAAGTAATTTAGAAAAGTTTTTCCTTGGATTTTTTTTTTTCTTTCCCCAGTTGATGGCTTCATTTTTGCTGTATTGGCATTTGGATGAACTCATATGCGTGTGCTTGTGGACCAATCATTCTCATCATTCCTTTCGTTTTGGTTAATAAACCTTTAAAATACTTTGCAAACATGTTATTTGTAGTCTTCAATTTGTGGAATTTCGCCAATCATGTGATTTTTTCAATGGCAACTAAAAGAAACAACAAATTATGCCAAGTATTCTTGACATTTCTCTGCTGTTTTTGCTCGTCTTAAAATCCTTTATGAAAAGCTATGGTAAATATTTTGTGTGTACATCGTCATTGTGAAGTATGAAATAACCGTTTTTTCCTTTTTGTTATTTTAATAGCTCAAGTATTTGTTGCAAAGTATGCGAAACACACTCCCCATTTTTAAGATGCCATTGGTCTTGATGGGAGGTTGATGTTTCTTAGCTGCCAGTTCAATATTGGCTTTATGATCGCCTTAGGGCATTACTTTTTACTCAACTGTCTTCATGGATATTGAGGTTTACTGAAAAAACACCATACAATCGAAAAAAAAAACGAGTAAAGGAAAGTCGCTACATATTAACTTCTGCAGGTCAGAATTAAGATTAACAACTACCATGGATGCCTTGCCATTATAAGAAAAGGTGGCATGGCTATTATCAGCCTAAATTAGGAATGGTGTATATATAATGAAGTTGATTCATGTGATATGGAAATCATACTGAACTTCTTACACTGAACTAGTAAAAGCGTCCTGAGTTCGACCGGGCCGAATCTTGGGAACCCTTACTTTACTTTAATTTGCTATGACAGAATATTTCTTCCACTAGCCGAACGTAGAATAGCGTTCCAAGCGCCTCGATCTTCTGCGCTCATTCTAAAATCTCTGATACCAAGTTTCGAGGTGTCTCCCACAACTTGATCTTTCCATCGGGCTTTTAGTTGTTGTTGTAGTAGCAGTGTGTGGTACACTGAGGCGGCAGCCCTTGCCGATGAAGGAATTCATCGGGTCAATCCGGTACATACAACCGGCTGCCATGGGATTGCCGGGCTTTTGGTCTTCCCGGTTTGCGTGTACCACCGTGTTTGCCTTCAAAAGACTTCTTTGCTGGAGATTCTTCATCTGAAACCTCGTTTGGTATTAAATGGTTCGGAGAGATTCTTTCCTATTCTTACTGAGGAACGCGTATCAGCAAGTGTCATCCTGCAGAGTCTTATTAATTTTGCAGGGATACCAAACTCAGACATGGCTTGAAATACCTTTGAACGTAAAGGAGTATCGAAGGCGGTTTTGTGGTCAACAAAGAGGTGGTAGGTGTTGATTTGTCCTTCTCGGGTCTTTTCCAGGATTTGGCGCAGTGTGAATATCTGGTCTAGGGTGGATTTACCAGGTCCAAAAGCCGCATTGATAGGGCCCAATTATCTCATTGACTTTAGGTTTTAATCTTTCACACATTACGCTCGAGAGTATCTTGTATGCGATGGGGAGGAGACTTATTCCTCTGTAGTTGGCACATTCCGTCTTGTCTCATTTCTTGTGTACGGGACATAGTATGCTGAGGTTCCAATCATCGGGTATGCGTTCTTCTAGCCAGATTGCGCAGATAAGCTGATGCATACGCCTTATCAGCGTGTCGCCTCCGGTCTTAAATAGTTCAGCGGGTAACCCGTCGGCTCCTGCTGCCTTGTTGTTTTTCATTCGGCTTACTGCTACTTGGCTTCGGCTTACTCATTCTGACTAGGAGGTAAACTGCGGCATCCTCTTCGCCGCCAACGTCGAACACTAGCAGTTGGGTAAAATGTTCTTTCCATATCCTCAGCATGTTGTCTGTGTCAGTTACCAGATTTCCTTCTTTGTCTCTGCAGGAGGATGTGCCTGCACCAAAGCCATCGGTTTGGTGTTTAATTCTTTGTAGAATTTCCGGACTTCATTCTGACTCCTGTACATCTCAATTCGCTCGCACTCACGTCTTTCCATTTCCTTTTTCTTTATACGGAATAGACGTTTCTTCTCTCTCCTTTTCTCCCGATACCTCTCCTTCATCTGGCGCGTTGCTACTGATTGCAGCAGGGTTGCTCTATATGCCGCATTCTTGGCTTCAGTAGCATCTCGACACTCTTGGTCGTACCATGGGTTTTTTGGAGGAGGCTTTCGGTACCCAAGTAGGGATTTCGCGGCATTTTCTATGGAGTGGGCAATAGTTTGCCACTGCGCCATTATATCATCGGAACAAGGAGTGCTTTCATCAAGTAGTTAGGTCAGTCGAGTGGAGTGTTAGGTCAGTGTCAGATCGTACTTTCCTCGCCATGTTCAAACGGGTGCGAACCTTTGCTGCAACAAGGTAATGATCCGAATCTATATTCGCTCCTCGGATCGATCGTACATCTAACATGCTGGATGAATGCCTTCCATCTGTCAAAACGTGATCAATTTGGTTTCTCGTGTTTTGATCGGGTGACAGCCATGTGGCTTTGTGGATATTTTTATGTTGAAATCTGGTGCTACTAACTACCATGTTTTTTGCCGCGGCGAAATCTATCAGCCTCAGCCCATTACTGGACGTTATCTCGTAGAGGCTAAACTTTCCGACTGTTGAACCAAAAATTTCTTCCTTCCCTATTTTCGCATTAAAATCTCCCAGAACGATTTTAACATCATGGGCGGGGCAGCGGTCATATTCTCTCTCTAGGCGCTCGTAGAAAATATCCTTGGTCTGCTTGTCTTTGTCTTCCGTCGGGGCACGGGCACAAATAAGATTGATGTTGAAGAATTTGGCTTTTATGCGGATTGTGGCTAGCCTCTCATCCACCGAAGTAAAGCTGGAGACTAGGTGTTTCAATCTTCGACTTACCACAAATCCGCAGCCAAATTCATGCCTCATGTTATGGCAGCTATAGTATAGTTCGTCACCGTTTGGTATTGTAGTGACGCCATTCCCAGTCCATCGCACTTCCTGTAAGGCGGTTATGTCTGCCTTGTACTTCTCTAATACATCCGCCAGCGCGTATACTGCACCTTCTCTATAAAGAGTGCGGACATTCCAGGTGCAGATCCGCAAATCATGGTCCTTTTTTCGTTTGCGTGGGTCGTCAACGTTGGGGGCTCCGTTTTTACTATTCCTTTGTTTTTCATAGTAGTTCTATGTTTTCCGGGGGTGGGTTACTGGCTCAGCGCCTCAACCGCATGGGTTTGTGGGATTGCATGTATCCCTCATTGTGGCGAGCCGCTTGCTCCAAGATCCGACGCTCGCCGCCAGCCGCCCCTAACCTGGGAACAGACGCTGATGTTGGCCATTGGTTATTTGAAGGCGCCAATAACTCGTCTTGTCATCATTGGCACTCAGTATTTAATTAAGAGCCAGAGCCACCTGACTCCTCACTGGACTCTCCTCTCGAATATCGCTGACTGCCCGCGGCCGCATTTGCAGCTACTCCGCATAAAAACGGAACTTTCCACCATCCGCAACCTGTGGACGCGCCCGGTAGCTTTCAGCTAAGCTTCCCGTGATAACGATGAGCACCACACAAGTCGGAGCTCAAAGTTCCAGCCTGTGTGGTGCTCATAGTCATCCCGTATCGGCCGGGAACCTTGGGAACCCACCACCATAAATTCTGCTAAAAATTTATTCAAAATAAATTTTGTTGAAGGGCATAATTTTATTCTACATACCAAACTTCTGTCAAACCAGCAAAAATTAAAGCTTCGAGGAACCGAACAAGGATAGCCACAATGCAGGTTTAAATGGAAGCTGTATCAGGTTATAGACTAAAATTGACCGTACTTGTCACAGTTGTTGGAAATACTAACAAAATTTCAGCCAAATTGGACAAAAATTGCGGCTTGTAAGGTCTTAAGAGGTCAAATCAGTCGATCAGATCAATCAGTCTGACATCAGCCTCACGTAGACGTTTTTGTCCATAGTGATACCACAGGAACAGAAGAAGGAAGTTGCCTTCTACAATAGTTCCTACCGTTGAACCATCCAGATCGCTTTAAAAAGACCCCAATAATTTGCGAATGTTCACATCCCCTAAATCAGACAGGTTCTCAATGAAATGAGAACCTAAAGAAGAAGAACCCCTTCTCTCAATGAAATGAGAGCCTTAAGTGGAACTCCTTCTGACTGCTAGTGCGGGACACACACACACACAGAAGGTGTTCTATAGTCTCTTATTCTTCGATGTCCCTACAGCTTCTGCAAAAGTAATTGCTGGCAACCTTCAGACTGTCAGCATGTTTTCCGATTAGGCAGTGGACCTGTCATGGCGGACACATTGACTGAGACGTCTGCTCTAGCCAATGACAGCAAAGCAGTAGACCTCTTCCAGTCTATATTAGGCCACATAGTTTTGGAATGCTCACAGCCCCCTCTGTGTGACCATCTATCATTCGTTACCCTTGGGGCCTGGTCCTGAAAACTTAGCTTACATGTCGCTAGAGGCATACCCACAGATTCCTGTGTCCCTGGAGTGTGTAAAGTATTTCCTAGTCTCGCAAGCTTGTCTGATTTAAGATTTCCCTGGGATATCTCTGAGGCCTGGCACCCAGAACAGTTGAATTTTGAACTGTTCAGCCATCTCGTTGAGAACTCTGTGACAGTCGAGGGCGGCTTTAATGTTCAGAAATACGTTCTCCAGGGATTACATGGCCACCTGGCTGTCTGAGAAGATATTTATGCCAATCGTGGTAATGGCATCATATCTCAGCCATTCCACCACTTCCTTAATTGCAAGGATCTCTGCTTGATACACTCTGCAGTGGTCGGGTAACCTCTTCGATATGACGAGTTCTAGATCTTTAGAGTACACCGCAAAGCCCACCTGGTCGTTTAGTTTGCAACCATCCGTGTAGAAGTCTATGTAACTTCTGTAACCAGGGATATTGTAGTTCCACTCTGTTCAATCTGGAATAGTGGTACAGTAATTTTTATCAAAAAGCGACTCAAAAAGGGTTTAGTCCACACCGCCTGAAACATCGGATAACGTATTAAGGATAACACAGTGTCTGTAGCCATCACATGACCAATGAGTAAGCTCCCTTAACCTCACGGCAGTGGTCGCTGCAATTTGTCTAGCCACATTGTCCCGAGGCATTAGATGTAGCATTAAATTCAGTGCATCAGATGGTGTCGTCCTCAGTTCGTCTGCACAAATAAGCCTTACTTTGGATCCGGTTAAGTATTGAGCAGTAGATGGATTTTTGGAGTACCGTCCACCAGACTACAACACCATATAGCATAGTAGGTCTGACAACTGCAGTATATACCCAATGCATGACACGCAGTCTAAATCCCCAACTTTTGCCAATGGCTCTCTTGCAGGTGTATAGGGCAAGAGTGGCCTTTCTTGCCCTTTTCAAAATGTTGGACTTGAAGTTCAATTTCCTGTCCAGCAAAACACCCAGGTATTTTGCACTTTCTGTAAATGAAAAATTCTCTCCACCCAAGGAGACAGGTTCCACTGTAGGCAACTTGTCTCTCTCCTGCTGAAAAGAACTACTTCTGTCTTGCACGGATTTATACCCAGACCACTATGGTTAGGCCACTTTGCTGTTGCACGTAAAGCTTCCTGAAGTATAGCTCTTTGAGTGCTGGGAAACTTTCCCCTAACCGCAATTGCCACGTTATCAGCATACGCGCCCACTTTTACACCATTTACTTCCAGAGACAAAAATATTGTGTTAATGGCTATATTCCAAAGTAGGGGAGTTTGTACACCTCCTTGAGGAGTTCCTCTGCTGACCCTTGTTTTTAGATCCACAGACCTCAAACCTTGCCGTCATGCATCTTTTAATAAGCAAGTTATTAATAAACTTTCTTACCGTAGAGTTGATGCCTAGAAATTACAACTCCTTCATGATTGACGTCGGTTTTACTTTATTGAAAGGACCTTCAATGTCAAGAAATGCTACCATTGTATATTCCTTGACAGCAAGAGAACCGAACCCTGTATGTAACTGACTAGGTCGTGAAGGGCTGTTTCATTGAATTTGCCTTTACTATATGCACGCTGCTGCCGCGACAGGCGATCTTCAGGGATCTTTGCCCTAAGATATGATTCTAACAACCTTTCGAGAGTCTTCAGCATAAAAGATAGGAAGAAAATCTTTCGCCTTCGTGTGGTAAGGTTTTCCTGCTTTCGGAATGAAAATGACCTTCATGTCCCTCCATCCCACAGGTATATATGACATGCTGATACAAGCAGAGTATATATCCCTAAGCCAGGGAACCAGTCTATCAGACACAGCTTGTATATCAACCGGTGATACATCATCAGGGCCTGGCAATTTAAAGGAGTCGAAACTTTTTATCGCGCTAAGGATTTTCGGCTCAGACAGAATTTTCCTAATGGCCTCCGAAACCTCTTCTGGCGCCACGTTGGAGAATTTCCCGGGAAATATGTATCAACGAGTAGTTCTAGTGTTTCGTCGCTAGACATTGTCCATACATTCTCTGACTTCTGGATATACCCCACCGTAATAGGTCTCGAGGACAGAATTTTCCTTAGCCTAGAGGCCTCAGATGTATCCTCCACGGAGCTGCAAAATTCTACCCAGGATTTGTTCTGAGCCTTTTTCTAAGCTCGCCCTTATAGTTTCTTAGCTCAGCCTTACAAATGTCCCAATCGTGTGGTGCTCTTGTAGCTTTTGCTCTGTTGAAGAGTTTTCTGTACTCCTTCCTTAGACCAACCAGCTCTGGGGTCCACCATGGCGGTCGGTGTTTGCCCCTTGGCTTGGCACTAGGGCATGCTGACACAAGCGAGTCATTCGGGGCTTTCGTGATCCGCTTGACCACTACGTCTATATCCTCCGTTGTTTCCACTTCTTTTTGTAGTCTAGAAAGGATAGTGGTGCAGAATTTGTGCCGAAATTTATCCCAATCCGCCTTTCTTCTGTTTAGCCGAGGGACCACTACTTCAGTTTTTTCTCCAAGGCTGCAACTCATATAACGATGATCAGAGAAGCTATGGTCATCCAACATTTCGCAGTCGCATATTCTTCCACATGTATCTTCCGATACAAAGGTAATATCTAGTACCTCCTGCCTGTTCCTGACAATCAAGGTCGGTTTATCCCCTTTATTACAAATGGGAGCTATATCCGGTTATAAACCGATTTGGCTGTACTTGGCACTCAATTTCAGCCAAATCGGACAAAAAGGCGGCTTATGAGGGCTCAAGAAGTCAAATCAGGAGATCAGTTTATATGGGAGCTATATCAGGTTCTTGACCCACTTGGGACGTAATTGGAAGTCGTAACAAAACACCGCATCCAAAATTTCAGGAGTTCGATGGTTGTCCTACTCTTAATTATTGTGTCCACAATACGTTCCATCGTTTTGAGTAGAAATGATGTAAGGCTTATTGGTCTGTAGACCTTTGGTGTTGCATTACTTACCTTGCCGGGCTTTCGGAGTATATGTCCCAGTCCCAGTCCCAGGCACGCTGTGAAAATATTGGCCAAGTGGGGCGCAAGATAGTCGGCCTCCTTTTGTAGTAACGCCGGAAATATTGGCCAGGTGGGGCGTCAGATAGTTTTTCCTACTTCTGTTATAACGCCGAAAATATTCCATCAGGTCTGGGTGACTTAAATGGTTTAAAGTCTCCTCAAGGATTTCCTCACCTTAAATTTTGTAAGGATAAGCCTTTGATAAATATCATTATTCCAAGATTCCGGTGTCTGCGTGAGTCCCGTAGTATCCTGTGGAAAATTCGTATTCATCAAAAGCTTGTCTTGTCTCTGCTCTCACTCCCATGAGGGCTACTAAAGTTTCAGTTTGGACATGGGTTTTTTTCATCTTGGTTTTTTTCAGCAGGCACGTTTTGCCGCTCTGGAAAATTGTATTGTATTCCTTGAGCCGTGTGTTATACACATCCCAATATACTTCACCTTTTTTACGACATGCTCTTTCAAAAAGTCTGCGGACCTCTTTCCCAATATTGCGAATCTCCCCGGTCATCCAGGGTTTTCTTGGGATGATTTCCTTTCTCGAAGAGGACAACTCTTTGATAGACCCCACCAGTGATGCCGTAGTCCTGTTGACATTTTCGTCAATGTCTCCTATGCTTGGACAATCTAAATTATTTTGCCCAAGTCTTCTTCAGAGTAGTTTACTGGAGGCACGTGTAGGCGATGTCCTCAAATAATTTGGCATAGCTGACCGTGTCGCATGCCTTCGATAGGTCCAGTGCCACGAGGACCGTCCTAACACATGGCCTGGGCTGATTGAAGCCACGGCAAGTGTGTGCGGTAATGGCATGCAATGCAGTTGTTGTGCTATGCAGTCTTCGAAATCCATGTTGATGCTCGGCGAATGGAAATTCTTCTACGAGGCTCGGGAGGAGTAATGCCTCAAGCGTCTTTGCCATTGGTGAGAGAAGGGAGATAGGTCTGTACGACTCCCCTAAACTCGGGTCTTTTCCAGGCTTCAGTAGCGGGATCACTCTGCCCATTTTCCAGACATCGGGATGACAGGTTAAGGACAGTGGTAAGGTACTCATCTCCAGGTGAATCCAAATTCTTCAACATCAATGTAGAAATTCCGTCGGGGCCCAACGCCTTAGATGATTTGGCACCACGGATGACATTCGTAACTTCGCCCACGGTAAATTGTGATGGCTGCTCATCGGTCCGGAGACCACAAATACGACAAATGGCTCTCCTCCTTTCCCTGTCTCTCTTGGGATGCACAATAAATTGACGGTTGAACATCCTGGCGCATCTCTTCGGATCAGTCACGGTTACTTCGCCAAAAGTGACTGAGGTCCTGTGATCCCTTCTACCGGGGCTCGAGAGTGACTTAACTGTAGACCACAGTTTGCCTACACCGGTGCCTAAGTTACATTGCACCAAGTGTTCCAGCCACAAATTCCGCTTATGTTAGTTGACTACCCTGTTTATTTTCAGATTCAGCTCGCTGATTATGGGGTTAGCGGGGTCCATACCACGAATCCTATCACGCTCGTCTGCGAGTACCACTGCTTGCGCCGGGAAATTGGGCCGCACTTGGGGTATTCGACCGGCTGCGTTAATGATGTCTCGGAATTTCCTCTCGGCCACTAGCATCAACATCAGTGTCTCTTGGACACATCAGTGTCTCTTAGACAGATCAGTGTCTCTTAGACACATTAGCGTCTCTTGGACACATCAGTGTCTCTTAGACACATCAGTGTTTCTTAGACACATCAGTGTTTCTTAGACACATCAGTGTCTCTTAGACACATCAATGTCGCTTAGACACATCAGTGTCTCTTAGACACATCAGTGTCTCTTAGACACATCAGTGTCTCTCAGACACATCAGTGTCTCTTAGACACATCAATGTCTCTTAGACACATCAGTGTCTCTTAGACACATCAGTGTCTCTCAGACACATCAGTGTCTCTTAGACACATTAGCGTCTCTTGGACACATTAGCGTCTCTTGGACACATCAGTGTCTCTAAGACATATCAGTGCCTCTTAGACACATCAGTGCCTCTTAGACATATCAGTGTCTCTTTGACATATCAGTGTCTCTTAGACATATCAATGTCTTTTAGATACATCAGTGTCGCTTAGAAATACGCAAAAGTATATCTAAGATGAAATAGTAACTCTAAGACACTACATCGTCCTTATGAGACATCATTGCCTCTTAGTAACATCAGTGTTTCCGAGGGTGGTGGCAGTTCACTGGAGCGGCGTTTGGTGTACTCTTTGAAGCCAGCCCAATCGGCCTTCTTATGATTGATAAACGTCCGGCGCTCAGAGGTTATGAAGTCGGGTGGTCTGTCGATGGTGAGAATTATGGGTAGGTGGTCTCTGACCCCAAAGAGATGACGGCTTGCGAGGATATGTCACTCAGGAGATCATGGGATGCAATGGAGATGTTTGGCGAGCTGTTGCACCTCCTCGTAATCCTGGTGGGGGCATCCTGATTCACCGTGCCAAACGTGGAGCTTTCAATCTGCTCTGCCAAAGCTATGCCCTGCTGGTCGTTACCTAGGGGAGAATGCCATGACGTGTGATGCGCATTAGAGTGCCCTACAACCAGACGATTATGGCCAGATAGCAACCCACTTATGTCGGGGTTATAAGCCTGGCCATTAATCGGGACACAGCTACCAACCGGCGGAATGTACATATTGTATAGCTCTATCTCGGCAGTACCGGACCTGACTGCTATCCCCATGCATTCCATGTAGGGGTCACTAGCGCCATGCGCAGGCGAGATAGGACTATATTGGACGGAATGGTGTATCACGAAGGCCAATCCCCTACCTCCATTCCTTAAGCGATCCTTACGTAGCACATTGTAACCGTGACAACTGTCCAAGCTGCA
This sequence comes from Stomoxys calcitrans, assembly GCF_963082655.1. Lineage (NCBI taxonomy): Eukaryota > Metazoa > Arthropoda > Insecta > Diptera > Muscidae > Stomoxys > Stomoxys calcitrans. The sequence continues at coordinate 60,004,294 of NC_081553.1, read as the reverse complement.
GGTGTTGGTCAGCTTTGTCTTCTGGATCGCTGCGACCAATATAAAGTCATAAAGTCCACAATCTCATCGATCTTGCCACGAAGTCCGTTGCAGTTTAACTGCAAAAACGATACACTTCCCGGCACTGCCCCGGCAATATTGGGGCTGGGATGCTGCCGTTTCGTAAATAGCCGCTTAGGAGAGGTCGGGGAGTCACATGGTCCGACGACGGGAACGCAGAAGGCGACGACGACGACGCTTGTGAGCCACTGCTGGCTATGTTCGCACAGCACCTTGCGACATAGCCAGTATGACTATACTCCCGTAGTGAAGGGAGGCCAGAGCAAAATCGGAAATGTACCCACTAAAATTGCCGCTTGGGAGAGGTCGGGGAGGTCACATGGTCCGACGACGATGACACGGAAGGCGACGATGACGACGTCGCTTGTGACCCACTGCTGGCTATGTTCGCACAGCACATTGTGACATAACCAGTATGACTATACTCCCGTAGTGAAGTGAGGCCAGAGCAAGATCGGAAATGTACCGACTCCATGCACCGGTTACACCTCATCGACACCGACCGATGATGGAGGGGGTTCTGGCACACCGAACAGAACCAGGGTCCGGGGTTCTTTTCAATCCCGACACGGACCAGAAGCGTGCGGCGAAGACACTCCGGGATGTGCCTCTCCCATGACGAAAAAAAAACGAACGCGTACACTGAGGCGGCAGCCCTTGCCGATGAGGATTCCATCGGATTCCAATGCAAGCGTTCGTTCGGCCTGCAAACGAAAATAAAATTTGTATTAAATCGATGGCAACTCGGTTATTATCCTATCTATTACCCAATATGCTAAATATGCCACATACCTAGGACATGTATGGTTAAGCAAAGCATAACCCATACGTCAACAGCTGCAAGGACAATCATATAAACTCTTCATGGTATCTTTTAAACATAACTACTTTCATAGTGCTCGGAAGCCAGCAGCATATCATTGTTGGCCATCAACCTTTGAGTAAGCCGGATTTGAAGTCCATTGCAGCTTATGCTGGAACCAATATTGCAAAATATTTAAACAAAATTGTAAACATTTTGTTGTGTTGTTTCACAGATTATGGTCGCTTATGTGTATTTTTTTTTCGAATATTTTTTTTTTGCTAGCACAAGGATATATTAAAAGCATTATAATGTGCAACAGTACCAGGCGGCTGCCTCAGTCTTATGCCTCTTCCAAAACAACGGCATTTACGATGATTTTATTATTTTACTGGGAATTATCAGAGTTTTTTTTTTTCTTTTTTTTCACTCCAACAAATCTCTCATTGGTTTTGATGCCATAGCCATGGATAGAAGAGTGTGGGAGGGGCGGGTATGGGTGCGGGTGCCGGTCAGGATATATTATAATATCCTTAAGATATTTTCATATTGTTCCTTTGCATACAAACATATTTAAGTATGGATGTTTGTAAGGACGAATGACTGCTTTGGCAGAAGGCTATGTGTAAGGGGTCCTTGCAATTTGTATTGCTCCACAGCATAGGATATTGAATGTTAAGAGCATTTCAGAGGGTGGCAACGAGGAGGCTATGGTGGCCATTCACCATAGCGAAATCGCATCGCATTGACTCGTATTAAGCCACATTTTCAGTTAAACAATATTAATATTTGTTTTGTTTCTGTTGTTTCTTTTCTTTTTCTTCTTCCATTTTTGTTTCCTTATTCATGGTTGGCCATAATACTTGGTGCGTTTTTACAATACCTTAGTGCATCGTAAAAAAATTGTTTTCCCATTAATGTATCTTAAGGGCTAACAGACTTCTAGAAAATGTGGATGCGGGGCCATCAAAGTGTAATGGGAGATACAAATTATTTACCTTATCTTTGTGAGGTTTTCATTTTTTTGGGCATTTAAAGATTTTAAAATAAAATAATTTCTATTCAACAAAAAAAAAAAAAAGACAGTAAGGAAGGGCAAAAGTCGGATAAGTACAATATGGAAGCTATATCCAATTTTGAACCAATTTCGATGGACCTCGGCGAGCAAATATGTTGAAACTGTAATAAATACGGTTGACAAATGACAACATTATAGCAAGTTATCCAAAATCTGACTGACATGGGATGAAAATCGGACGATATACATATATGACAGCTATATATAAATCTGAACCGATTTCTATGAAATTTACCAGTAATATTACAGGACATAAGAAAATCCTTCTTCTTAAAAAAAGAGCACTTTCTTGCAATATTTATCAAAATCGGACGAATATATATGTGAGCTATATCTAAATCTGAACCGATTTCGATCAAATTTTATAGATATTGTAAAAGTTGTCGAGGAAAGCGTTGTCCAAAATTTTGGCAAAATTGGTCAATAAATGCGATTGCAGTGGCTCTAGGAGTGCAAATCGGGCGATATATACATAGGAGAACTATATCTAAATCAGAACCGATTTCTATGAAATTTACCACTAATGTCGAGAGTCATAAAAAAATCCTTTCTGCCAAATTTCGAGAGAATCGGTTCAGAAATGAACATTTTATAGCATTATTACTGCAAATCGGACGAACATATATATGGAGAGCTATATCTAAATCTGAACCGATTTCGATCAAACTTTATAGATTTTGTAAAAGTCTTTAAGGAAAGCGTTGTCCAAAGTTTTGGTAAGATTGGTCAATAAATGCACTTGCAGTGGCTCTTGGGATGAAAATCTGGCGATATATATATATGACAGCTATATCTAAATATGAACCGATTTCAATGAAAATTAACAGTAATGTCGAGAGTCATAAGAAAATCCTTTCTGCCAAATTTCGAGAGATTCGCTTCACAAATGACCATTTTATTGCAATATTACAGCAAATCGGATGAACATATATATGGGAGCTATATCTAAATCTCAACCGATTTTTAGTAAACTTCTTAGATATTGTGATGGTCGGGGAAAGCGCTGTACAAAATTTTGGCAAGATTGGTCAATAAATGCGCTTGCCGTGGCTCTTGGAGTGAAAATCGGGCAATATATATATAGCAGAACTATATGTAAATCTGAACCGATTTCTATGAAATTCACCGGCAATGTCGAAAGTCACAAGAAAATCTTTCGTGCCAAATTTCGAGAGAATCGGTTCACAAATGACAATTTTATAGCATTATTGTTGCAAATCGGACGAAGATATATATGGGAGCTATATCTAAATCTGAACCAATTTCGAGCAAACTTCTCAGATACTGGGGCAGTCATCGGGAAAAGCGTTTTGCAAAATTTTGGCAAGATTGGTCAATAAATTGACAATATTGGTTAAACAATGCGCTTGCAGTGGCTCTTGGGATGAACATCTGGCGCTATATATATATGACAGCTATATCTAAATCTGAACCGATTTATATGAAATTCAACAGTAATGTCGAGAGTCATAAGAAAATCGTTCGTGACAAATTTTAAGATAATCGGTTAATAAATGACCATTTTATAGCATTATTACTGCAAATCGGACGAACATATATATGGGAGCTATATCTAAATCTGAACCGATTTGGAACAAACTTTATATATATTGCAAAAGTAGTTGAGGAAGGCGCTGTACAAAATTTTGACAAGATTGGTCAATAAATGCGCTTGCAGTGGCACTAGGAGTGAAAATCGGGGATATATATATAGGAGAGCTATATCTAAATCTGAACCGATTTCTATGAAATTCATCAGTTATGTCGAGAGTCATAAGAAAATCCCTTTTTCCAAATTTCGAGAGAATTGGTTCACAAATGACCATTATATTGCATTATTTCTGCAAATCGGACGAACATATATATGGGAGCTATATCTAAATCTGTACCGATTTCGATCGAACTTTATAGATATTGTAAAAGTCGTTGAGGAAAGCGTTGTCCAAAGTTTTGTGAAGATTGGTCAATAAATGCGCTTGCAGTGGCTCTAGGAGTGAAAATCGGACGATATATATATAGGAGAGCTATATCTATATCTGAACCGATCTCAATGAAATTCACCAGTAATGTCGAGAGTCGTAAGAAAATCCCTTTCGCTGAGTTTCGAGAGAATCGGTTCACAAATGACCATCTTATAGAATTATTACTGCAAATCGGACGAACATATATATGGGAGCTATATCTAAATTTGAACCGATTTTTAGCAAACATCTTAGCGCTGTGCAAAATTTTGACAAGATTGGTCAATAAATGCGCTTGCAGTGGCTCTAGGAGTGAAAACCGGACGATATATATATATATATGAGAGCTATATCTAAATCTGAACCGATTTCTATGAAATTCACCAATAATGTCGAGAGTGAAATCCTTTTTGTCAAATTTCGAGAAAATCGGTTCAGAAATGACAATTTTATAGCATTATTACTGCAAATCGGAGGAACATATATATGGGAGCTGTATCCAAATCTAAACCGATTTTTATGCCCACCACCGAAGGATGGGGGATATTAATTTTGTCTTTCCGCTTGCAACGCATCGAAATATCCATTTCCGACCCTATAAAGTACATATATTTTCGATCAGCGCACAAATCTAAAACGATCTAGCCATGGCCGTCAGTCCGTCTGTCCGTCCGTCTGTCAGTCCGTCTGTCCGTCCGTCCATCCGTTTGGCCGTCCGTTTGTCCGTCCGTCCGTCCGTCTGTTCGTCCGTCTGTTCGTCCGTCTGTTCGTTCGTCCGTCCGTCTGTCTCTCCGTCCGTCTATCCGTCCGTCCGTCTATCCGTCCGTCTATCCGTCCGTCTATCCGTCCGTCTATCCGTCCGTCCGTCTATCCGTCCGTCCGTCTGTCCGTCCGTCTGTCCGTCCGTCTGTCTGTTAAAATCACCCTACAGTCTTTAAAAATAGAGATATTCAGCTGAAATTTTGCACAGATTCTTTTTTTTTCATAAGCAGGTTAAGTTCGAAGATGGGCCCATAAAAGTCGCATTTATTGTCGGATGTCACCGAAATTTGGGACAGTGAGTTGTGTTAGGCCCCTCGACATCCTTCTGCAATATGGTGCAGATCGGTTCAGATTTTGATATAGCAGCCATATAAACTGATCTCTCGATTTAAGGTTTTCTGCCCTTAAAAGGCACATTTATAGTCTGATTTCGGCGAAATTTGGAACAGTGAATTGCGATAGGTTCTACGACAACTTTCTGCAATTTGGGCCGGATCGGTTCAGATTTTGATATAGCAGCCATATAAACCGATCTCTCGATTTAAAGTCTTGGCCCCCTAAAAGGCACATTTATAGTCCGATTTCGCCGAAATTTGGCACAGTGAGTTGTGTTAGGCCCTTCGTCAGTCCTCTTCAATTTGACCCAGACCGAAAAACATGCCTGGACCAAATTTGGATGAAAATTACGACGTGTTGCTTGTACACTAATAACATGGAAAGACAGGCAACAGACGGACAGCTAAATCGTATCAGAAAGTGATTCTGAATCGATCGGTATACTTATCTGCTACGCAGATAATGATATAACAGTTCTATGTAGAAGAGCTATGTAGAATAGCCGAAAAAGTCATAACGATGGCATACCATCCAGTAAAGACCTAAATCTCCCTATTTACGATGAAGACGAAGGTGAGCCAATTTGACGCACCACATTTTCTCAATAGAACGAATTCGATGTCTGAGAAGAGCAAATACTTAGAAGTGATCTTGGGCAGGAAACTGAAGGGGAAGTGTCACAGTCGGGAGCGTAGCGAGAAGACTCACAGATGTTGGCCACTATGCAGGCGTTCCGTCGGCACGAAATGGGGCCCGTTCACTGGCGCGGATAATCCACTGACTCTACAGGAGCGTGATTAGAGCAATCCTTATTTACGCTTCAGTAGTTTGGTGAACTGCGATGGACAAAAAGTGCAACTTAAGGATGATACAAGGGGTCAGATAACATGTTGTCTTGGCATAGGCGGAGTGATGAAAACCACGCCCACTAGGACATGGGACTATGTTAGATATTCGACCCACACAAAAACAGACTAAGTGTGAGGCTGCAACTATCAGACTTAAGGAGATTAGAGTTTGGATAGTTTTAGAAGCAGGTCACAATATCGCGGGATAATCGAGGTGACGATGGGAAAACTGGAAGGAATGGAAGAAGTTTCCTATCGAACACCGACACTTAAAATCTTGTGTAAGGCACTGCAGCCAGACTTGGATTGACCGAACTCTGGTATTGCCATCTGAAACATCATGTTGCCTGGATGGGTCAAAGGTGGAAATTACAATTTCTCGAAATGTCAAGGTGACCAACTTTATTCGCTGTCAAGATGCACCCAGACCACCAAGGGCCTTAAAATTTTGCACAGTATCTAGATAACACCCATATCTCTATCTGATCTCAAATGGCATATATTTTAATAGTTTTTTTCGATTTTCTCCCAGGCGCTTGAAATTTTGCACAAATAATTCCTATTAGTGTAGGTCGGTTGGGTCGCACAGTGGGAGAAATTCGAAAAAAACCTGTTAAAATATATGCCATTTGAAACCGCATAGAGATAACTCTTTGAAATTTGAAATGGTTAAAGCTGAGGTGTTATCGAATTATCATTTGCCAAATTCAAATCAAGGCCCTTGGTGGTCCGGGCGCCTCTTAGCAGATCCTAAAATTGGTGACCTCAGCATTTCGAAATATTGTTCGGACTGCGAAATTTTCATTTTTGGAGGGATTTTCAATATTATTTTTTTGCTGGATAGTGCTCAAAAATCCCTAGAAAGCGCAATTCTTATCCGATTTGGCTGATATTTTAGTACTATGACGTTTTCTAAGACGGTTAACATCTCTGGTAGCTACCACTTCTTGAGCCGCTGGAGGGCGCAATTATTAACCGATTTGGCTAAAATTGTGCATGATGTCTTTTGGTTTGGCCACAAACAACTGTACTAAGTATGGTCCAAATCGCTTCATAACCTGATATAGCTCCCATATAAAAATATCTCGGATCTCGTATTCTTGTACCCCTAAAAGGCGCATTTCTTGTCTGATTTTGCTGAAATTTTGCACAACGTGCCAAAAATGGTTCTCACAGAAATCGAACTCCAGATTTTTCTTCTTGCACAGCGATTGTTTCTAAATCCTTTATTCTCTGTACCATTTATGGTCTGAATCGGTCCGTTATCTGATATATCTCCCATATAAACCGATGTCCCGATTTTATTTCTTGAGCCCCTATAGGGCGCATTTGATCCGATTTGCACAATGGCATCTTATATACTCTCAAACATACATAAAGAGATACCGGGCAAAGAACTTGACAAATGCAATTCAGCCAAATCGGATAATAATTGCTCCCTCTAGAAGCTCACGAAGTCTAGATCCGAAATCGGATTATATGGGAACTATATCAGGTTATCAACCATAGTTGGCGCAGTTATTTGAAGTTAGAACAAAACACTTCATCCAAAATTTCAACCAAATCGGATAATAATAGCGCCCTCTAGTGGCTCAAGAATTCAAGATCCGAGTTAATTTATCTGGGAGCTATATCAGGTTATGAACCGATTTGGACCAAACTTGGCACAGTTATTCATAGGCAAACCAAAGCACTTCATGCACAATTTTAGCGTAATCAAGATCCGACATAAGTTTATGTGGGAGCTATATCAGGTTATGAACCGATTTGGACCATACATAGCACAGTTGTTGATCCCAAACCAAAAGACATCGTTCAAAATTTTAACCAAATCTTATAATAATAACGTCCTCTAGTGGCTCAAGAAGTCTAGATACAAAATCGCTTTATATGGGAGCTATATCAGGTTATGAACGGATTTGGACCATACTTGGCACAGTTATTCGTGGTCAAACCAAAGCACTTCATGCAATATTTTAGCCCAATCAGATAATAATTGCGCCCTCTAGCGACCCAAGAAGTCAAGATCCGAGATAAGTTTATATGGGATGGTAAACTAAAAGACATCATGCAAAATTTTAACCAAATCTGTGGCTCAAGAAGTCAAGATCCGAAATCGCTTTATATGGGAGCTTTATCAGGTTATCATCGGATTTAGACCATACTTGGCACAGTTATTCGTGGTCAAACCAAAGCACTTCATGCAAAATCAGATAGTAATTGCGCCCTCTAGCGGCTCAAAACTCATGTTTCGAGATCGGTTTATATTGGATCTATATTAGGTTATGAACCGATTTGTACCATACTTTGCAGAGTTTTTGGAAGTCAAAATGAAACACTTTGTGCTATATTTTAGCCAAATCGAATAAGAATTGCCCCCTCTAGAGGCTCAAGAAGTCAAGATCCGATATCGGTTCATATAACAGCTATACCAAAACATGGACCGATTTGGTTTATTTACCATCCCAATCGACCTGCACTAATAGGAAACATTTGTGCAAAATTTCAAGCCCCTAGCTTTACTCCTTCATGAGTTAGCGTGCTTTCGACAGATGGACAGACGGACGGACATGGCTTAATCGACTAAGAATGTCAAGCCGATTACTGGCTTAGGTGTATGGTGGGGCGGATTAATATGTGCACCCTCTTTCCTCTTTTCAACCTATCCTAGCCCAACCTATGCCGTTGCAGATATAGTACAATCCGCAATTACTTTTCGGGCAACCCAATAAATAGTCTTAATCCCAAATACCAACTCGTCCAAGCACTCAATACCCTATCAATGAATTTTATGGCTTCTTTTGCCTCCAATTAAGGAACAGAAGGCGCATCGTAATGGCTTTATTAAATTTCAACGGTTGCATAAAATACCAACAAACGCATTTAATTTACGAAAAAATTGCCAGGCATAATTTACACTTTTGCCAAATTAAAAAGAGAGAGAGAGAAAAAAAAAAACGCCAAATGAAAAAGTATTTTTATGGTTAATTCGTGAGATTTCTCACAAACCACCGATTGAGAGGCACAATAGAAAGACACGCAGTCAGTGGGATGGATGGATTGCACGCACGCCGCCACTTTGGGCCATTCCAAACTCACAATTAACCCAAATCCTAAAGATTCGAAAGATTCGAGAAAATCATGCCAAAGACAAAAACAAAGCCGAGTCAAACAATTTAATTTAAACAAAAGCAAATAAATTCTTATTACCCACCCAACAAAAAAAAACAAAAAACCAACAAAAAAGAGAGCATCAGGCAAAAATATTCACGGAGTCACCTAAAAATGGTCATAAAAATTCCCACTCGCATTGTCGTCATAGGGCGGCACTCAAGAGTGGGGGGTACGGGTGTGTGTGCGTTCCACTAACATTCAATCACCCGAAACGTTTCAAGCCTCTCTATATGTCTGTCTGTCTGTCCGTCCGTTCGTTATAGTCATCATATTTTTATGATTATGACTCGTATTTGGAGGCATTTAAACATCTGTATGAATATTTTGTGTTTTTTTTTTTTTTGTGTTGGTGACATTCCTAACCCCCATTTCTGTAGCTTTCTCACTCTCCGCCTCTCACTCTTTTTTTCACCAGTTAGAATGTGTGGAAATGTGAGAGTAGTGAACTCAATTCAATCTTTAAATAATTCGGGTGGGGGCAAAATGTTTTCAAAACCATATCTGCCAAACGGAATTTATGATGTGTGCCAATGACACAAGAACTCTACAATTTTTAATTACACCCCCCAAAACAAACGTAGAAGAATTTTAACTGAAATTAAAATTTAAAACTTTCCTAAGTTGGCAGTGGTATATTGAAAATAACACTGAGACCTGAGGACACATTAGGTAGTTATTAGGATTATTGGTATTTTCCTTAAAAAAAAACAGGCATGCTAAATCCAAAAGCAAGTAAAATGGTATTAAGTTCGTTTGGGCCGAATTGTGTAATAACAAAATATTGGTCTTTTTAGTAGTTATATCTAAAAATAAACCGATCTGAACTATATACCACATGGATGTCGAAAAACCTAAACATAAGTCACTGTGTCAAATTTCAGTTAAATCGTATTATAAATGCGCCTTTTCTGGGGCCAAGACTTTAAATCGATATATCGGTCTATATGCAGCTATATGCACATCTGGTCGATCTAGACCAAATTGCAGAAATATATGGAGGGGCTTAACTTAACTCTTTGTCTCAATTTTCGGCAACATCGTACAATAAATGTGCCGTCTATGGGGCCCAAAACATTAAATTGAGAGATCGGTCTACATGGCAGCTATATCCAAATCTGCACGATCCTGAGTGAAATTGAAGAAGGATGTCGAAAGGGTATAAGGCAACTCACTGTCCCAAATTTCAGCAAAATCGGATAATAAATGTGCCTTTTATGGGCCTAAGACCCTAAATCGGAGGATCGGTCTATATGGCAGCTATATTCAATCTGAACCGATCTGAGTGAAATTGAAGAAGGATGTCGAAGGTCCCAACACAACTAACTGTCCCAAATTTCGGCGACATCGGAAAATAATAACGCCTTTTATGGTCCCAAAACCTAAAACCGAGAGATCGGTCTATATGGCAACTATATCCAAATCTGATCCGATCAGGGACCTAATTAAAGAAAGGTGTCGAAGGGCATAAGGCAACACAGTGTCCCAAATTTCAGCAAAATCGGATAATAAATGTGGCTTTTAATGGCCTAAGACCCTAAATCGGAGGATCGGTCTATATGGCAGCTATATCCAAATTTGGACCGATCTGTGCCATATTGCAGAAGTATGTCAAGGGGCTTAAGTTAACTCACTGTTCCAAATTTCGGCGACATCGGACAATAAATGCGCATTTTATGGGGCCCGAAACCTTAAATCGAGGGATCGGTCCTATATGACAGCTATATCCAAATCTGATCCGATCAGGGCAAAATTGAAGAAAGATGTCGAAGGGCATAAGGCAACACACTGTCCCAAATTTCAGCAAATCGGATAATAAATGTGGCTTTTATGGGCCTAAGACCCTAAATCGGAGGATCGCTCTATATGGCAGCTATATCCAAATCTGGGACCGATCTGGACCAAATTAACGAAGGATGTCGAAGGGCCTAACACAACTCACTGTCTCAAATTTCAGCAAAATCAGATAATAAATGTGGCTTTTAATGGCCTAAGACCCTAAATCGGGGGATCGGTCAATATGGCAGCTATAAACCAAATCTGGGCCGAACTGAACCAAATTAACGAAGGATATTGAAGGGCTTAACACAACTCACTGTCCCAAATTTCAGCTAAATTGGATAATAAATGTGGCTTTTATGGGTCTAAGACCCTAAATCGGAATATCGGTCTATATGGCAGCTATAACCAAATCTGGACCGATCTGGACCAAATTAACGAAGGATGTCGAAGAGCATAACACAACTCACTGTCCCAAATTTCAGCAAAATCGGATAATAAATGTGGCTTTTATGGGCCTAAGACCCTAAATCGGAGGATCGGTCTTTATGGCAATTATAACCAAATATGGACCGATCTGGACCAAAATAACGAAGGATGTTGAAGGGCCTAACACAATTCACTGTTCCAAATTTCAGCAAAATTGGATAATACATGTGGCTTTTATGGGCCTAAGACCCTAAATCGGCGGATCGGTTAATATGGCAGCTATAACCAAATCTGGACCGATCTGAACCAAATTAACGAAGGATATTGAAGGGCTTAACACAACTCACTGTCCCAAATTTCAGCTAAATTGGATAATAAATGTGGCTTTTATGGGTCTAAGACCCTAAATCGGAGGATTGGTCTATATGGCAGCTATAACCAAATCTGGGCCAATTTGAGCCAAATTAACGAAGGATGTCGAATGGCTTAACACAACTCACTGTCCCAAATTTCAGCAGAATTGGATAATAAATGTGGCTTTTATGGGCCAAAGACCCTAAATCGGAGGTTCGGTCTATATGGCGGCTATATCCAAATCTGGATCGACCTGCGCCAAACTGACGAAGGATGTCGTAGGTCCTTACACAACTCACTGTCTCAAGTTTCAACAAAATCGGATAATAAATGTGGCTTTTATGGGCCTAAGACCCTAAATCGGCGGATCGATCTATATGGGGGCTATATCAAGATATAGTCCGATATAGCCCTTCTTCGAACTTGACCTGCTAATGGACAAAAAAAGAATCTGTGCAAAGTTTCAGCTCAATATCTCTATTTTTAAAGACTGTAGCGTGATTTCAAGAGACAGACGGACGGACGTGTTTAGATCGTCTTAGATTTTTACGCTGATCAAGAATATATATACTTTATAGGGTCGGAAATGGATATTTCGATGTGATGCAAACGGAATGACAAAATAAATATATACTCCCATCCTTCGGTGGTGGGTATAATAATGATTCTATGGGCTTCGGACCCTTTATCGGGAAATCGGTCTATATGGCAGCGATGTCTAAATATTGTCTGTTCTGAACCATATTTGGGTCAGATGTTGGTAGGCCTAAAACTGCTCACTGTTTTAAATTTCAGCGAAATCGGATAAAAAATAAACATTTTATGGCCTTCAGACCCTTTATCGGGAAATTGGTCTATATGGCACCTATATCTATATATAGTCCGATCTGAACCATACTTACGTCAGATGTCGGGAGGCTTAGAATAACCCACAGTTTCAAATTTCAGCGAAATTGGTTAAAAAATAAAGCTTTTATGCGCTTCAGACCCTTTATCGGCAGATCGGTCTATATGGTAGCTATATCTAAATGTAGTCCGATCTAAACCATATCGGATGAAAAATGAAGTTTTTATGGGCATTAAATTCTTTATCGGAAAATCGGTCTATATAGCAGCTTTATTCAAATATGGTTCGATTTGGCCCGTGCATCAAAAAGACTTATCTGTGCCAAATTTAAGCTCAATATCTCAATTTTTGAAGCCTGCACATTGATTACACTTCCTTCCAGGTTTCCTATCGTCGCCTCGATTATACCGCGATGGTATGAGCTGCTCCCATCCTCAATCCATTCCCCCATCGCCTTAAGTCTCATAGCCGTAGTGGCTGCCTCACACTTAATCTGTATATCAATGGGTGGGATATCTAGAATAGTCTCCAGTGCCCCAGTGCGCGTGGTCCTCATCGCTCCGCCTATGCCAAGACAACATGTTCTCTGAATCTGTTGTATAGTCCTTATGTTGCACTTTTTCTCCATAGCAGTCCACCAAACTACTGACGTCAACGATCGGATTTTCGAACAAGCGTGGAACTCTGTAGAGGGTCCACCCATAAAAATTATGAGATGCGAGTATAAAGGTGACATCTTTACGCTACGTTTTGCGTTGGCGGAATGTATTGATAACGTCAAACAGCTCGTCAGAGGATCCACGCTCACTGGGAGAGCTCAAAGCTCGACCTGGTGAGAAAGATGGACATCCTCCAGCTCACAAAGGCGGCGGTCTTCATCAAGGGATCGGGCAGTAAATTTGCGACGGAACGCACGTTGGGATTCTTTGGCAAGCATAACCAAGAGTTGGTTGCAGAGAAGTGGGTGGTCTTCCACAGGGAGGAGAAGGAGAAAGAACTCTCCTTGTGGTTGGCATTGATCAAATCTCGGTGACGAGTTTGGCTGAGACTTAAGGCATGGCGGGAGCAAGGCTGTCTTTTTCAAGGTTGGGAGGACTAGGATAGGCAGTAATCCTGATATTGAGACATGGAGCAGTGCAGTGGCAGGTGACTTAATACAACCCAACGAACAGGTGGTTGACAACGAGACAATCACCGCCTCTCACAATATTGTCTTGGCCAACCCAGAGCGCCCAGACCCACTAGAGCACTGGAGACTATTCTAGATATACGACCCATTGACATACAGATTAAGTGTAAGGCAGCCACTGCGGCTATGAGACTTATGGCGATGGGAGCATGGATTGAGGATGAGATCAGCTCATATCAGCACGGTATAGTCGAGGCGATGATAGGAAAACTGAAAGAAAGGGAAGAGTTATCCGATCGGAAACCTGAAAGAATTGAAGAGGTATCCGATCGGAAACCTGGAAGGAAGGGAAGAGGTATCCGATCGGATACCTCAGGTGAACCTTGAGAGCGCGTGTGAGGCACTGCTGCCATCGGCACAGTCTAGGATTGACGGAACCCTAGTATTGCCATCTGGAAGATCATGTTACTCGGATGGATCAAAGTTAGAGGACAAATTGGGCCTTGGGGTCTACATTGAGAACCCATGGTCTGAGAATGGGTGAGTTGGTGTGGTGCTAACGCGAGGACGTCGAGTGTGAACATCTTACGGACAGTAAAATTGCCTCAAGGGCAATAGTGACCAGGACGGTAAGGTCACGAATAGTCTTGCAGTGTAAGAAAGAAATTAACGCCTTCTCTGAGGATGGCAAAATCCGCATTATTTGGGTGCCGGGCCATAACGGAGTAAGGGGATTGAAAGGGCAGAATATGTGGCGGTAAAGGCCAGAGGACTGCTGTCAATAAACTTGGTTAACCCGAAGACTTTCGGGTCGACGCAGTCCGAGTTAAGGGAGAGGGCGACGAGTGTGCATGCCACCCTGTGGAACAGCGAAAATCTTATGGGATCCAGACTGTGAGAAGACGAGGCTATTACTGAAAGGAAGTAAGAAGGAGGTCAGTATAGTTTTTTTGGTATCATAACGGGGGCACATAGGACTACGAGCTCACTTATGCAAAATCGGTGCGGCAAGTGATAGCTTGTGTAGGGCGTGTCCGGGGAAGATGATGAGATATTGGAGCATATCCTTTGTCATGGCCAGGCTTTCGCGTCTAACAGATACCGGCAGTTAGGTGGGTACACAATAGCAGACATGTATCAAATTTGGGGCGTGGTATGGAAAACATTTAGGGATTTTGTAAGTAGCACGGAATTCATAACTTGGATTTGCTTTGTCGAGGTTACTCTATCGAGGCAGATTAATACCCTGCACCCCGTTTTTAACCTAACCTAATGAAACAAAAATTTTCAAGTTTTTTGTCTGTTAGGGCGACGAAAAATTTAATCTGTACAAAAATTATGGAAAGGGAAAGTGTGAAACCCAGCTTATTCTCACTCAAGGTTATTCTCATTAGAAAATAGATGCCTTATAAACTGATTTCTCGCTAAAACATTTTAGAGCTAATTTACAGCGTAATTTTTTGTTTTACCTGATTTCCTTGAAAATTGGAATTTCGAATTGTATTGAACCTCGAATGTAATATCAAGCAAGAACTTTATAGAGTCTCAGTTTAACATTTCGAGATATTACAAATGGAACAATGTGCCATTCCTTTATCCTATCTATGTCCTTTTTGTCATGCTTCAAATGTATTATGGCATTTCCAGAAATAAAGAAATTCTACCTTCCCTTCATCTATGTAATGAAAGAATTATGATCTTCTCTGGAAAGGGCGTCCCTAGCAACGTAACTTTCCTTCTCTTCGAGATGCTTATTTAATTACTTTATATTTATTTATTATTTCCTTATATTTTAGTATTGACAACTTAATGTTCATAATCCTTTTATGACAAGATCATTAAAATCCTCCCCTTTTAAACCCATTACGAATTAAAGTCATAAAATCTTGCCACGCTTGAAAGAGAAAGTAGAGACAAACTCCTTTGACATTGAGAGTGCGTGTCAAAAGTGTGCTTCGACTGAAAATTTTATATCATATCATATATCTATCAACATAAAAGTGAAGTGGAAATAAAAATGAAATGGGATATAATAAAATTTCTAAACTAATGTTTTTTTTTTATAATTTTTCCCAAATAAAATAAAATAAAATATAATAAATTAAATAAAAATTAGCAAAAACAAGAAGTCAAGATCCCAGATTTCGATTTGAACCTTATTTGACACAGTTGTTGAAAGTAAGAATAAAATACGTCATGCAAAATTTCAGCCAAATCGGATAGGAATTGCTCCCTCTAGAAGCTCAAGAAGTCAAGTCCCCAGATCTGTTTATATGACAGCTATATCAGGTAATGAACCGATTTGAACCATAATTGGCACAGTTGTTGGATATCATAACAAAACACGTCGTCCAAAATTTCATTCCAATCTGATAAGAATTGCGCACTCTACTATGAAATTCCTTTTATTTGAGAAGCAATTGCAATTAGTGAGACTATTGGATTGGTGAAACTACCCCTAAACACTTGGTCTCCAAATTGGATACCAAATTTGTTTTCTACTTTCAGATACCTACTATTTTGGCCCATTATTGCCATAGTAGGCAAACATGGCCGGTTTGAAGGAAGTTTAGGGGGCGGACCCTGAAATAGCGGCGGACCCTGAAATAACATCAGCATTCAGTGCTACGGGTCTCGTTCAGATCCACACTAATTAATTTTTTTGTTTTGGTTATCAACATTCAACATCATATTTCAAATCTACCACTTGGGATACCACATATTTAAAGATCCGCAGGTGCTCCTATCTCTATCCCAATTTGAGGGTAAAAAGTGTACTCTCATACCAAAGACCTTTTTTGCAGCCTTTTTCTATCCTGATCAGCCACCATTTATTATTTTTAATTCTGTTTTTCTGGGTAGGATGGGAGGGTGATTGCCCTCCGGAACATCCTTTCATTTGTAAACAATATATTCTCGGTCGTCCTATATGAGAGTTTAGGGTTGTTTTTATTAGTAAGAGAGAATCGGTCCACCCGACGCTAAGACCCCAAAAGCGACCTACATATCCGGCTGAACGGCAGGACGTGACCCATATACTTGAATTCTTATATCAACTTTAGATTTGAACTCTACTGCCACAGAACTTTCGTTTAATTCCCATATTATCCCGATCGAAATACACGTCTTGTTGAAGCGTATTAGCTGGGTGGGCCGTCCCAGACTCTGTCCCAAATGTGTATATCAGATTCGTAGTCAACTCTCAAAGACCTTTAATTTTTTACCTATTTTGTGACGTTGGACATTCATGTCCGTTTTAGGGATTTTTTGGGGTTGGAGAGGCCCCGTAGACACCTTGCTCCAAATTCTTATAACAGATGTGTACTCAACTCTCAAACACCTACCATTTGATACCCATATTTTCCGAATCGATAAATATGTACTGTTGTAAATTTTCATATCAGTTCTTTACTATACTTTTAAATACCTTTTATTTTATACCAATATCGTCCAAAGCGGTAAAAGTATCCTGTTGGGTGGGGTTTTTATGGGGGAGGGAACCCTCCCGACATTTAAAGTGATATTTGTATACCAGGTACGTACTCTACTCTTAAATACCACTCATTTGACACTCATATTACCTAAAGCGGTAAAAGAATCCTGTTTGGATGGTGTTTTTGGGGGTGCACGAGCCCCCGACACTATGGGTGAAATTTTTATGGCAAGTTCGTACTCTACTCTTAAATACCTTTTATTTGATACCCATAGTGTCCCAGTCGGTAAACATATCCGTTCGGGTGGGTTTTGAGGAGGGGCGTCCCCCCAAGTTAGTAGACCCTAAAATTTTATACCAATTTCTTGTTTTTGGATGCCCCCGACACTAAGGTGAAATTTTTATGACAAGTTCGTACTCTACTCTTAAATACCTTTTATTTGATACCCATAGTGTCCCAGTCGGTAAACATGTCTGTTCGGGTGGGTTTTGAGAAGGGGCGTCCCCCCACCCAAGTTAGTTGACCCTAAAATTTTATACCAATTTCTTGTTTTTGGATGCCCCCGACATTAAGAGTGAAATTTGTATGGCAAGTTCGTACTCTACTCTTAAATACCTTTCATTTAATACCCATAGTATTCCAGTCGGTAGACATGTCCGTTCGGGTGGGTTTTGATAAGGGGCGTCCCCCCAGGTTAGTTGACCCTAAATGTTACACCAATTTCTTGTTTTTGGGGTGCCATAAGGTGGCATACAAAATTTCACTTAAATCTGTGCACCCATCTCCGAGAGCTGGCGTTTTCAAAAAGTACGGTAAGGGGGAGAGTGCGTCCAAAAGTCGGGCGGTGCCGACTATATAGTACCCTACACCGACTCTATAAGTTAAAAGTGGGAGTAATCTCTTATTCTGAATCAATTTTGATGGACCTCGCCGGATGTTTTCGGATGAGTTATTAAACAATCCATATCAAATTTCGAGCAAATATGTTTAAACTATAATAACTACGGTTGACAATTGACAACATCAGTGCAGATTATCCAAAATCTGACAAACATATATATACGGGAGCTATATCTAAATTATAACCGATTTCAATAAAACTCACCAGTAATGTCGAGAGTCAAGAGAAAATCCTTCCTGCCCAATTTTTATAGAATCGGTTAACAAATGAATGTTGGTATTTCAATATTAGTCCAAATCGGACGAACATATATATGGGAAAAATTGCAAATTTTGCCCATGAACATTCCACTAAGGAACAGGGGCAAACTTCTCACCTATCAATGAGTGCAGTCCGATTCAAGTTTAAGCTCAATGATAAGGGGCCTCCTTTTTTTTATAGCCGAGATCGAACGGCGTGTCGCAGTGCGACACCTCTTTGGAGAGAAGTTTTACATGGCATAGTACCTCATATATACCGAGGGGAAAGGCACCGCTGATAATTTTTTCTGATGGTCCCGCCAGGATTTGAACCCAGGCGTTCAGCATCATAGGCGGACATGCTAACCTCTGCGCTACGGTGACCTCCCCTATATATGGGAGCTATATCCAAATCTGAACCGATTTCGACCAACCTTTTCAGATGTTGTGGTAGTCGCCAAGAAAAGCGTCGTGCAAAATTTGGTCAAGGTTGGTCAACAAATGCACTTGCCGTGACTCTAGGAGTGAAAATCGGGCGATATATAGATATGAGATATATATCTGAATCTGAACCGATTTCTACGATAATCATCAGTAATGTCGAGAGTCAAGAGAAACCCATTCGTGCCAAATTGCGAGAGAAACCGTTAGCAAATGACCACATTATTGCAATATTAGTCCAAATCGGACGAACATATATATGAGAGCTATATCTAAATCAGAACTGATTTTATCCAATTTAAATAGGCTTCGTCTCTAAGCTGAAAACTATGCTCGTACCAAATTTTAAGACGATCGGAGGAAAATTGTGACCCGTGGTTTGTACATAAATTACAGACAGACAGACAGAAAGACGGACAGACAGAGAGACGGACAGACAGGGAGACGGACAGATAGACAGACGGACAGACGGACAGACAGACAGACAGACAGACAGACAGACGGACAGACAGACAGACAGACAGACAGACAGACGGACAGACAGACAGACATACGGACAGGCAGACAGACAGACGGATAGACAGACAGACGGACAGACAGACATACGGACATACGGACAGGCAGACAGACAGACGGACAGATAGACAGATGGACAGACAGACATACGGACAGGCAGACAGACTTGTTATCCCTCAGACCCTTGTTTTAACCTTGTTTACCTGCTTTACCTTGTTTTTACTCCTATAATTCAAGCTGCCGAATTTCACAAATATCCTTTGTCCATTGATGGCTTTTGGGGTCAAATTCTTAACAGCCTCCGTTTTCACTCTGCTCAAGGCTGACTTAAAACTTGAATTGGACATTAGCCATTGATATGAGAAGAAGTAGTCTCATGATTCTGAATGGAAAGGTGTAGAAAATTCATGGCCAAAAGACAAAATTAGTATAACTTTATCAAAATAAGGACTAACGCTATTTCAACTAGAAAACGAAAACAATGTTGCCTTCTATCATATCTTTGACTTTTTTTAAAAACCTAATTTGTATTGGCCCTTGCCTTTTCACACAAGTCAACTTCATCAAGTGTTTCCATCGTTCGCTTTGTGGAAGGAGGGCAATTTTAAAACTACAACAAATCAGTCATTCATCTGTCAAAGTAATTTAAATATGTTTTAACATTCAAAAACCTCCGAAATTACTTGAATGATAAGTCTGTTAGTGTTCCTGCCATTGGGCAATCTTGCCATTGCCCAATTCGAATGAAGATCATCATCACACATCCATGTCAATGAAGCAAAGCGAAGTAGGAGGCATCAAAGAAATAACCAAAAAAAAACTGTCAGTTAATTTGAATTTTTTAAGAGCTGTTTAAATTAACTCAAGATCATAATTTTGTGTAAAACGAAATGACACGGGTCTTTGTTTTTTTTTGTTTTTCTGTTTTTTTAAGAAATGGTTCATTTGCCCCAAATAAACCCCAAAATATGAGCACACCACCATTGGAAGAAAGTGAGACGCAGTTTTGTGTGTGTATATGAGAAAGGCATGGTTAGGCCGCCAATGTGAATCGATTGTATTTGCTTACACTTGCCTGAAGATGGAGGAGGGTTTGAATTAAGATGGAAAACATGTGTAATTATGTTTATAAACTAAATTTTTTTTGTTTTTTGTTTCTTCGGGGAAAATGTCAACGCCAAGTGTTAAATTCAAGACAAATCCCCTTTCATATCAAAAAGAGTATAGCGACAGCATGATGATGATCATGATTTCAACACATCGCGGATCGAATAAAGAAAACATATGGTGATGATCTCTTGTAATTGGGAAGATTTTGTAATTTGTAATAATACTGTCATATGTATACTACAAGACCTTTAAAGACTTCAAAACAAGAATTTTAATGCATCAATAGGTTAGGTTAGAACACATATTGAATTTACAACTTTTGTCTAGCAATGACCATGGTGAATATTGGGAATTCTGTTTCAAGCTTGAAAAATCAAAGAAATTGCCAGTTTGTGGGGTATAGAAAACCCCACAAAACAAATCCATCATAAATTGAACAGCAAACAACAGACTTTTCAGCAGTCAGTCTGCTATTCTAAAATAGCAAACATTTTGCTATTACAGCAGAACTACTGCGTTAAAGGCAGGAAAATTAACCACTATTAACAACAGACCGATTTGGACCGTACTAGACACAGTTGTTGGAAGTCATATCAGGAGACTACATGCAAAATTTCAGCCTATTCGAAAAAATCGGGAGATTGGTTTATAAGGGAGCTATATCAGCATGTACACCGATTTGGACCGTACCTAACACAGCTATTGGAAGTCATAGGCGAACACTACATGCAAAATTTCAGTCAAACCTCACAAAAATTGCGGCTTCCAGGGGCTCAAGAAGGCAAATCGGGCCATAGGTTTATATGGTAGCTATATCTGGTTCTTGACCGATTTTGACCGTGCTTGACACTGTTGTTAGAAGTCATAACAGAACACCATGTACAAAATTTCAACCAAATCGGAAAAAATTACGGCTTGTAAGGGCTGAAGAAGTCAAATGGGGATATCGGGTTATATGGGAGCTATATCTGGTTCTCGACCGATTTGAACCGTACTTGGCACAGTTGTTGGAAGTCATAACAAATTACCACATGCAAAATTTCAGTCAAATCTGACGTAAATTGTGGCTTGTAAGGGCTTAAGAAATCAAATCGGGAGATCGGTGTATATGGGAGCTATATCTGGTTCTTGACCGACTTAAACCGTACTTAAGACAGTTGTTGGAAGTCATAACAGAACACCTTGTACAAAACTTCAGCCAAAGCGGACAAAAATTGTGGCTTGTGAGGGCTGAAGTAGTCAAATGGGGATATCGGGTTATATGGGAGCTATATTTGGTTATAGACCGATTTGAACCGTACTTGGCAGAGTTGTTGAAAATCATAACAGAACACCATGTGCAAAACTTCAGCCAAATCGGACAAAAATTGTGGCTTGTGAGGGCTCAAGAAGTCAAATGGGGAGATCGCGTTATATGGGAGCTACATCAGGTTCTTCACCGATTTGGACCGTACTTAACACAGTCGTTGCAAGTCATAACAAAACACCATGTGCAAAATTTCAGCCAAATCAGACAAAAATTGCGCCTTCCAGGGGCTCAAGAAGTCACATCGGGAGATCGGTGTATATGGGAGCTATACCAGGTTCTTGACCGATTTGAACCGTACTCGACAGAGTGGTTGAAAGTCATAACAGAACACTACATGCAAAATTTCAGCCAAATCGGTCAAAAATTGCGGCTTCCAGGGGCTCAAGAAGTCAAACCGGGAGATCGGTGTATATGGGAGCTACATTAGGATTTGACTGACTTGGACCCTACTTGGCACAAACATTCGAAGTCATAACAGAACAGCAAAATTGAAGCCAAATCGAACAAAAATTGCGGCTTGCAGGGGTTCAAGAAGTCAAATCCAGCGATCGGCTTATATGGAATTTATATATGAGGCTTCCAGTTGCTCAAGAAGTCAAGTCGGGAGATCGGTTTATATGGGAGCTATATTAGGATTTAACCGACTTGGACCGTACTTGGCATAAATATTAGAAGTCATAACAGAACAGCACAATTCTAGCGAAATCGGACAAAAATTGCGGGGGTTCAAGAAGTCAAATCGAGAGATCCTTCTATGTGGAAGTTATATATGAGGCTTCCAGGTGTTCAAGAAGTCGACCGTGGAGATCGGGTTATATGGGAACTATATCTGGTTATTGACCGATTCGAACCGCACTAGACATAGTTGTTGGAAGTCATAACGGGACACTACATCCAAAATTTCAGCCAAATCGGTCAAAAATTGCTGCTTCCAGGTGCTCAAGAAGTCAAATCGGGAGATCGGTTTATATAGGAGCTATATCCAAATCTGAACCGATATGACCCACTTACAATCCCCAACGAACTACTTCAGTATTAAGTATCTTTGCATAATTTCAAGCGGCTAGCTTTACGCAAACGTACGGACATGGCATGGCTGACACATTCTGAGTCGAGACGATCAAGAATTTTTATACTTGATGGGGTCCTAGATCAATATTTCGAGGTACTACAAACGGAATAACTAGGTTAGTATACACCCATCCTATGGTGGTGGGTATAAAATAGGCATTAAATTCGGCGGGGTTGAACTTTGGATACCCAGCACGTCAGGTATATTTAAACAAACTTACCTTGAATTCCGGTGAAAAATGCACCGTTCTGCAACTATAGCAGCTAAATCGAAATATGGTCTGATATGGACCAAATACCCCACAATTATCTGTTCAAAATTTCAGCAAAATCTATTAATGAAAGAGTCTTAATGGGTACAAGGCCATGTAGTGGAAGATCGATGTATATAACAGCTATGTCCAAATCAGAAATCTGCAAACCGCAAATGCGATGCACCGCAAAAATATGTGTCTTTTTGAATCAACGCAATTAATGCAACCATTCAACTCTTATCAACATAAACGGCATGTACAAAAACAAATGACTTTGCGGTGGTGCTGATGTGTATGTATCGCTTTGAGGCAAACGAGAGACGCCAAAGTTTAGACTACCATCGCAAATTCTTATGCTCATGTTCTCCTGTATATGCGTTGGTATTATGAGTGTTTGTCAAAAACAACGCAAACACCGCCATTTTAATTTTTTTTTTAGTGTAGGTCGGTTGAGATTGTAAATGGGCCATATCGGTCGATGGTTTCATATAGCTGCCATATAAACCGATTTTGGGTCTTGACTTCTTGAGCCTCTAGAGGGCGCAATTCTTCTTCGATTAGAATGAGATTTTGCACAACGTGTTTTGTTATGATATCCAACAATTGTGCCAAGTATGGTTTAAATGGGCCCATAAACTGATATAGCTGTCATATAAACCGATCTGGAGACTTGACTTCTTGAGCCTCTAGTGGACGCAATTCCTATCCGATTTGGCCGAAAATTTTGCCTGACGTATGTTATTATTACTTTCAACAACTGTGCCAAATAGGGTTCAAATCGGTTCATAACCTGATATAGCTGCCATATAAACCGATCTGGGATCTTGACTTCTTGAGCCTCTTGAGGGCGCAATTATTATCCGATTTGCCTGAAATTTTGTATGACGGATCCTCTCATGACCATCAACATACGTGTTCATTATGATCTGAATCGGTCCATAGCCTGGTACAGCTCCCATATAAATCGATCTCCCTATTTTACTTCTTGAGCCCCCAAAGGGCGCAATTCTTATTCAGATTGGCTGACAGGTCTCCAACATACAATTTAATTGTGGTCCGAACAGGACCATATCTTGATATCGCTTTAATAGCAGGGCAAATCTTTACTTTTATCTTTATATACCCACCACCGAAGGATGGGGGTATTTTCATTTTGCCATTCCGTTTGCAACACATCGAAATATCCATTTCCGACCCTATAAAGTATATATATTCTTGATCAGCGTAAAAATCTAAGACGATCTAGACATGTCCGTCCGTCTGTCCGTCTGTCTATTGAAATCACGCTACAGTCTTTAAAAATAGAGATATTGAGCTGAAATTTTGCACAGATTCTTTTTTTGTCCATACGCAGGTTAAGTTCGAAGACGGATTCGATATAGACCGATCCGCCGATTTAGGATCTTAGGCCAATAAAAGCCCCATTTATTATCCGATTTTGCTGAAATTTGGGACAGTGAGTTGTGTTAAGCCCTTAAATATCCTTCGTCAATTTGGTCCAGATCGGTTCAGATTTGGATATAGCTACCATATAGACCGATCCTTCGATTTAGGGTCTAAGGCCCATAAAAGCCACATTTATTAACCGATTTTGCTGAAATATGGGACAGTAAGTTGTGTTAGGTCCTTCGACTTCCTCCGTTAATTTGGCCCAGATCGGTTCAGATTTGGATATAGCTGCCATATAGACCGATCCTCCGATTTCGGGTCTTAGGCCCACAAAAGCCACATTTATTATCCGATTTTGATGAAATTCGGGACAGTGAATTGTGTTAGGCCCATCGACATCCTCCGTCCCTTTGGCTCAGATCGGTCCAGATTTGGATATAGCTGCCATATAGACCGATCCTCCGATTTAAGGTGTTAGGTCCATAAAACCCACATTTATTAACCGATTTTGCTAAAATTTGGGACAATGAGTTGTGTTAGCCCCTTCGACATCTTTCTTCAATTTGGTCCAGATCGGTTCAGATTTGGATATAGCTGCCATATAGACCGATTTCTTGATTTATGGTTTTGGGCCCATAAAATGCTCATTTATTGTCCGATGTCGCCGAAATTTGGGACAGTAAGTTAGGTTAAGGGCCTTGACATACTTCTGCAATATCGCACAGATCGGTCCAGATTTGAATGTAGCTGCCATATAGACCGATATCTCAATTTAAAGTCTTGGCCCCATAAAAGGCGCATTTATTGTCCGATTTCGCCGAAATTTGGGACAGTTCTTTGTATTAGGCTCTTCAACATTTTTATGCAACTTGTCCCAAATTGGTCCAGATTTGGATATAGCTGCAATGTAGAGCAATATCTCTATTTAAAGTCTTGGCCCCATAAAAGACGCATTTATAATCCGATTTCACTGAAGTTTGACACAGTGTCTTACATTAGGCTTTTCGACATCCGTGTCGTATATAGTTCATATCGGTTTATTTTAAAATTTAGCTAGTATACTTATTAGTATTTGGTCCAAATCGGAACCTATTTTGATATAACTGATATGGGACATAAGGTATGAAATTTTCACCGAATTTTGATGAAAGGTGGTTTACATATATACCCGAGGTGGTGGGTATCCAAAGTTCGGCCCGGCCGAACTTAACGCCTTTTTACTTGTTTTTTTTTGAATAAGAAGAGATGCCGGGAAGAGCACTCCTCCAGGCCGAACTTAGCACGCTTTGACTTGTTTTATGTTTTCATAGGCGGACTATCCGTGGTTTCGAGTATCCAAAGTTTGGCCCGGTCGAACCTTACACTTTTTTTTGCCGTTACTGTAGCCTAATTAAAGCCTCTTTTTAAAGTCTCTTAATCGAAAACCCTTATTAATTGACCCACGATGCCATGTGTCCGTACTTCATGTAACACAAAACATGCCCAGAAGATCTTCACTCCGCACAAAAGAGCTACAGCATTGGCTAACTACTTAGCACATTAAGGATGAAAAGAACAATACCTTCATAAAGAGAGAGAGAGAGCGGGATAGGGGAAGGGTGAGACTGACGTGTGTCCATCATCGTATAATACCACATGCATCGAATGTAAGCACGAATTCAAGGCAAAATTTAAATGTTATTTTAATTTCTATAAAAACTAATCCATCATAATGCTCACACTTTAATGTGACACAAAAGGTTTAAACCAAATGCCAACGCTGCAAACTGCAATCAAATCTGGGTGAGAAAAACCCCAGACACAAATGAGGGTAGTTTGTGAATAGTATTGTGGATAGTAAATAAGTTGTCTGTGAGTGTGTGTGTGTGTGTAAGGTTACATGATGCACATCAATGATGACCCTTATGTTGCCAAATGGTTTAACATGTCCTTGATTACGAAAGGGAGCATAAAAGGTGAACAATATGATATTGTAATGCGAATATTTTGTGTTAAAGTTAAGCCACTATTCGTAAGACTGTTGCTACAGATTCCCGAGGGGTGAATTTGTTTGCAAAAAAGCAGGTAAGCTTAGAGGGCATTTATGCCATTGAATTATGCAGAACAACCCTTAATGCACTCACCACTGTGCTGGTGGTGATCTGTCAATGGAGTGAAGTTACTTAAATTGCAAATATTTAAGGAGGTCCCTATAAGAAGCATAGGAAGACAAACCAAACTATTGAATACTTATGGTAAAGTGAAGACAGAGACCAGACATGGAGAGAGAGATGGCCAATCTGCGGATGGGTTTATAAAGAGGCTTTATCTTTAATGTGGTTATTGGAAGGAATAACCGTATTTGGGCCCAATGAAACCAAAACAAATAAAAAGGCGTTAAATTTTGGATACCCAACACCACCTTTCATAATAACCAGGTGATAAATGCATTATTTATACTCCCATAGCAGCTTTATCCAAATATGGTCCGATTTGGACCAAATTCGGCACGGAAATTGAGTGGTCTAATGAGTACAAAACAATTTTCAACTTTGTTGAACAAAATTTTTGTTTTTTTGGCAGTTACATCCAAATATAGACCGATCTGGACCATATAGAACTTGGATGTCGAAAAGCTTAACATAAGTCCCTGTGTCAAATTTCTGCGAAATTGTATTAAAAATTGCGCCTTTTATGGGCGCAAGACCTTAAATTGAGAATGACAAGTTCAGTATACCCCCATCCTATGGTGGTTTGTAAGAAAAAGGAGCTCCCCAATTCAGGATGATATCTCCGGCACTGTTTAACCTTTAACTGTTCTCCGCTTTTCGAACTGCGACGGGCTATCTACTCAGTTCTCAAGTAGACCACCTTCATCAGGAGACAAAGGTCCTTCCCGTGCGAAGACATAACTACATGCTGTCTGAGCAATACCTTCTGGGCTGTTATCGCAGAGACTATCCAATTCATATTCTTGTGGATAGGTATCCACCCCCCATAAGCCTTAAGGTAGATGTACATGATCTGGAGCGTGAGGTTCAGCGCTACAAAAGAGAACCTCTAGATCAAGCGGGTCTAGAAAACATGCATGCAGACACGGTAGCAGATGCGGCAAATAGCTACCGGGTGAATTTAGTCTTTGGAGAATGATCGCCTCCAGTTTCACCTGAAGAAATTGACCTCCCCGGCAAACCAGAGTAAGTCTGGCTCAATTACGATCCGGCAAATGCAGCCGCCTCAGCTCCTACCAGCCAATGATTGATGCCAACGTGCAGGATGTGTGTCCCGATTATTATCAGAAACCACCCGACTCACGTCACCTGTTTAACTGCCCAGGTAGACCCATTTGACTCAGATCCAGATCCCTCTGGACGCACCCCATTTGAGTTGCTAGGTTCGAATCCTGGCGAGACCGTCAGAAAAAAAATTAGCGGCGGTTTTCCCCTCCTAATGCTGGCAACATTTGTGAGGTACTATGCCATGTAAAACTTCTCTCCAATGAGGTGTCGCACTGGGGCACGTCGTTCGAACTCGTCTATAAAAAAGGGGCCCTTATCATTGAGCTTAAACTTGAATCGGACTGCACTCATTGATATGTGAGAAGTTTGCCCTTTGTGGAATGTTCAGGGGCAAAATTTGTATTAGCATATAGCAATGCAATATGCAATTTTTGGCATTGTCGTAACAGAACACTTCCTCAATCGGACAACAATTGCGGCTTCCAGGAGCTCGAGAAGTCAACTTGGGAGGCTGGTTTGTATGGGACCTACGAAGTTTTTGTAGAAACTTTCAAGCAACTAGCTATCGTAATTTCCACAGCCGGACGGACGGACATATCTAGATAGACTTAGAATGTCAAGACGATCAATATAACGTGTTCTTCATGGGGTTGCAAACCAATATTTCGATTTCCTATGGTGATGGATATAAAAAAAATTTAACATCCTCTTATTACACCTCACCCTTACATACCCACCTCGTTTCGCATACAGCTTCAGACAAAGCCATAAATCTATCAACAGCCAAAGGTGAATTCTCATTGTAGACAATTGCACTGCATATGCTAAGGTAAGAGCTAAGAATTGAAAGTAAAACATTCAACAATAAAACTACCCTCAAATGGAAAAAGAAACCCATAACACAATTACAACCTCTCTCCCTCTCTTCCTCCATACAAAACTCCACAAGAATTTTTAAGCGGGTGGACAAAAAGATTGAACCAATACTTCTAGCACATAAATATTAGTAAAATTCTCTCTTTCAGAGACCCTTCTCACCCATCACTTGAAAGTTACATAAATTTAGCTTCAATCTATCTATCAATACATTTGCAATTCTTTACTTTGTTCTATGAAAATTTATTCACCGTGGCAAGAAATTATTCCACCGTGTGCCCGCCAAAGATTCCATTCAACCATAACGAACCTTTTTTTGTTCAATGCCGAACGTCTGGCCATCGTATGCCAGCGAACAAGGTATAATCGTGCAACCAAATGCAAGAGCAATAGCGAGAGTGAGTTTGAATTAAGTCTAACCCTGCTGCCGACGACTATTGGATTAAGTACTTCGCGCTCGCCTGCAATCAACTTCACAGCACGTTTGGTTTTGTGAGACACATAACAAGGTGGCCCAACCACCTTCTGTCCCAATTCGTCTATTTTACCTTTTGTATTGGTGTGCTCAAAGTGAGAACGAAGCGATTTGCACTTTTGAATGAACTGTGGGGTAAAGTGATAGTCAGCAATAAAAAAATATCACCTTTAATGAAAAATGAAGTCAAGGTGTCGAATTTTCAAGAAAAAGTTAGTAAAAACTAGATTTTATGAAGAATTTGTACTAAAATTTGGTTCAAATGAGACGTAAATTTGAACCAAATACACTATGAGATATTTGGTCAAATTATTACTCTCATAGAAGAGAGTCAGGAAAATTTAATCGAAACTTTTCTTCTGTTATATAAAAATGAAATTGTTGCACTTTGTTTGTTAGTTTGTCTGTTCCATATAGACTCAAAAACCGGCTGAATCGATTTTCATAGAATTGTCACAGATGGTAGACCTTGACCGCCCGTTTAAAAGAGGTACCTAATTTTTCGATATATGAAGGGGGAGGACCCTCCCCCTTACTCCAATTTTCAAAAACGCCAGATGTTAGAGATGGGTGCACCGATTTAATCGAAATTTTGCATGCCACCTTATAAAACCCCAAAAACACGAAAAAATTTGGGGTCAAATTACCTGGGGGGACGCCCCATCTCAAAACCCACCCGAACGGACATGTTTACTGACGGGGACAATATGGGTATCAAATGAAAGGTATTAATGAGTAGAGTACGTACTTGCCATAAAAATGTCATCCTTAGTTTCGGAGGGTCCCCCACCCCCTTTGCCCAATTTTCAAAAACGCCAGACTTTAGAGATGGGTGCACCGATTTAAGCGAAATTTTGCATGCCACCTCATAACACCCCAAAAAACACGAAATTGGTATAAAATTTGGGGTCAAATAACCTGGGGGGACGCCCCATCTCAAAACCCACCCGAACGGACATGTTTACTGACGGGGACAATATGGGTGTCAAATGAAAGGTATTAAAGAGTAGAGTACATACTTGGCATAAAAATGTCATCCTTAGTTTCAGAGGGTCCCCCACCCCCTTAGCCCAATTTTCAAAAACGCCAGATTTTGGATATGGGTGCACCGATTTAAGCGAAATTTTGCATGCCACCTTATAAAACCCCAAAAACACGAAATTGATATAAAATTTGGGATCAAATAACCTGGGGGACGCCCCATCTCAAAACCCACCCGAACGGACATATTTACTAACGGGGACAATATGGGTATCAAATGAAAGGTATTAAAGAGTAGAGTACATACTTCGCATAAAAATTTCTCCTTTAGTGTCGGAGGGTCCCCCACCCCTAAAAAAACACCACCCAACAGGTGACTTTTACCGCTTTGGGCAATATGGGTATCAAATGAGAGGTATTTAAGAGTAGAGTACGTACTTGGCAAAAAATGGCACCTTAAGTGTCGGGGGCGGTTCCACCCATCAATATACTGTAACCGCTTTGGGCAAAATGGGTATCAAATGATAGGTATTTAAAGGTAGAATACAAATCTGAAAATTTATTCTCTGGTGTCTGAAAGGCCTTCCTTCCCCCCAAAACTCCCCAGCTGGACATATTTTCCGGGAGGGACGATATGGATATCAAATGAAAGGTTTTTTTAAAGTAGAGTAAAAAGCTGATAAAAAAACGTATTCCTTGATGTCTGAGGCACCCCCCAACCCCCAAAACCCCTCATCAGGTCATATTTACCGATTGGACAATATGGGTATCAAATGAAAGGTGTTTGGAAGTTAAGTACACATATGCTACAAGGTGTCCCCCAAGTACACATATGCTACAAGGTGTGCCCCAATAAGCCCACCCATCTCAGAGATCTGTTGTATATAAAATTTTTGGTAAGGGGAAGGGTCCGTCCCCCCTTTAGATATCAAACATTTTACTAATCGATTTCCATCAGAAGCCAAAACTCTATATTCTGCCGAAGGGAAAGAGAAAATCATTGAATATTTACCATAGTATCGTTCAAAAAGGATACGAATACAGAAGAGAATAGTAAATCAACCACAAGATAAAGACGAAAGAAGCAAGGCGGGTCGGAGAAGAGTTTTCATCGGTGATAGCTTCCTTAAGTCAACAAATATACGCCGGTGCTTCTCATCCCGACGTCAAAGGGCTGGCGCTGCAATGCAAATGCAAATTTGCCCATTAACATTCCAGTAAGAAACAGGGGCAAACTTCTCACGCTTTAATAAGTGCTATGTGATATAAGTTTTGAGCTCAATTATAAGGGTCCTCCTTGTTATAGCCGAGTACGAACAGCGTGCCGCAGTGCGACACCTCTTTGGGTAGGAATATTATCAAGGCATCGTACCTTACAAGCATACGCAGGGGATAACAACCGCTCAGCTTTTTTTTCTGATGTTCCCGCCAGGACTCGAACCCAAGCGTTAAGCGTCATATCCGGTACCCTATGCGCTACAGTGGCCTTCAATGACTAGTCATAAAACAGTAAACACATAAAACACTCATCATCCACTCTTGACCAGCTCGCCAGCGTCGTTTGGCATGGGACCCAACATTGTATTTGAGACCTATTCTTGATTAAAAGATGGTCTTTGCACTTTAAAAATAATCTTATAAAATGGCCCGACACCACAGCTTTAAGCATCGCTTGAATGGCCAGGCATATCGTAATTGTGCATCTGCGCCTGCATCAAAATCGCCTACAGGGCCTTCAGATCTCAAAAATCTTCTCATGAAAGACTCAACTCCCTTCCATAAGCCTAAAAGACACTCAAATTCCTAGGAACTCTATAAGAAGGTTCAGGGAATGACGGCATATTCACAGCCCATAGCTTCCTCTCGTGGAAAACGGCATCTTGACGAGTGTCTTTTCTTCTTGGTGATGCCCCAACGCCGCAGCACAACAAAGCGGAAGAGTGTCTAAAGTTCAAAGAAAACCAAGTGCCCGACTTCATCAGTCTAAGGGCGTTCGTTCTTCGTTACCACACATCTAGCATAGATTTATAAAGGCATAAAGTCAATTAAGGCAGTCAGTGCTAACTTCGGGACGCTCTTCTTCCCTCCTTGGCAGTGCCTCTGTACCCTCTACCTTACCAAACAGCCTACAGAAGGCCTGGTGGGAACTCGGCAAACCACCGCCGTAGACCCCGTGCACCATCTTCGCCATAGACATCCACTTCCATCTATTGAGCTGCAACTAGAGTAAAATGTATTTAATAACCTCTTGACTATCTCCTCGATGTTCCTTCTCCAGTTTAGTTTCCGGCAATTCTAGCTCATCCACGACAGTTAAAAACATCACTGTGGTGCAGAAGTTAGCGGAATTGTGCAGAAGTGCGGATGGTAAAATCAGCCCAGTCTATTGCAAACTTCTGGACACAAAACTGATGAAACTTTTTGTAAAACTGATAGATGGAGGCCACTGACGCTGAACGCCTCGAATACTGGCCAGAACATCAAAAAACTCTTTACGAGTTGGTTATCCATTCCTAATGCTGGTGACATTCGGTATTAAGCCATACAAAAATTTCTCCTCAAAGAGATGTCGCCTTGCAGCTCGCCGTTTGAACTCGGCTTATAATTGAGGGCTGGGTGGATAAATTTTAGGCCCCATGACATAAAGAGCACGGAGATAGTGGCACAGGGCACGTCACAGGGTGAGTTTTTATCGCCATTGCTATGGTTGACCACCAAAAATTACCTATTACTGGTGCTGACTGAGGAGGAATTTGAACCCTTCTGCTATAATTCCTCCACGGGGTCCGAATAAGCTATGCAGAAGGGTCGAAAGGGTCTTGCATAGCAACAACAAAACACCAGTGATGTTTTTTTCAATGGGAATGTAGGCAACAACACCAGAAAAGAGTGAGTTTCAGCAGTGTTCAAAGTGGACTACAACTAAACACAGACCTTAGCAACAGAGTGAATGGTATAAAAAGGACGAGGCCAGCTTGAAAAGGGACAGCCAAGTGTGAATTGCAATAGTGGAATTATCCCGGTAAGTGGAGTGGGAAACTTTAGTGTGTTGAGCCAGAATTTCAGAGCCTTCAAATCATCATAGTCGCCCACGTATTGCCCGGTGTCCATTAGACCTAGGAGCTGCTAATCCGGTGAACCCGTGATCTAGGGCCGACCCACGCCGTAAGTGAATCACTTATCCGAGACCAACGTAGCCAACACCTCGGCTTTGTCCTTTAGACATAAGAGCCGCTGAGCCCCCGAATACTCCCAAGTGTCATCTGTCCACGACCATCACCCCGTGATTTAGTGACGTATCCACGCCGGGAGAGAACCATGTCTCCAAGACCAACGTAGCCAGCACCTCGCCTTTGTCCTTTAGACATTAGAGCCGCTGAGCCCCCGAATACTCCCACGTGTCATCTGTCCACGACCATCACCCCGTGATTTAGTGACGTATCCACGCCGGGAGAGAACCAAGTCTCCGAGACCAACGTAGTCAGCACCTCGCCTTTTTCCATAAGAGCCGCTTAACCCGTGAATATATACACGTGATATCTGTTCACGACCATCACCCTGTGATTTAGTGCCGTGAGTGAACCACGTCTCCGAGACAAACATAGCCAGAAACTCGCTTTTATCCTCTCGACACAAGAGCCGCTGACTTTTCTAGATATTCGACCCATAAATGTGCAAATTAAGTGTTAGGCACTCACTGTGGCCATGAGACTTTAGGCGTTAGGAGAATGGATAGCTATTTTTCGAAACGACGATAAGAAACTGCGAAGGAATGGAAGATGTTTTCGATCGGATATCTGAGGCGACAATTAAGGTCGTGTGCGAGGCACTGGTGCCAGCGGCATAGTCTTGAATTGGCAGAATTCGGGGTTTGCCGTCTGAAAGACTGGACTGGCCTGGATCTCCGCCTATGGTCAAGCAGTCGAAAGATCTCAGCCCCTGATTTCTCCATGTAGACCCCCAGGCTCACATTGACCTCTAGCTTTGATCCATCTGTGTAACGATGGATTGAGAAACCAGGGACTGAGATCTGTCGATTGCTTGACCATAGGCGTAGATCCGGGCGAACACGGAATGTGTGAGGTGGTGTGGTGTTAACCCAAAGGGCGCTGAGTGTTAACATCTTTAAAAGTAAACCGGCCATTAGGGCAATAACAACCAGGACGGGAAGTTCACGAACAGTCTTGGAGCGCAAGAAAGAGATTAACGCCTTCTCTAAGGATGGCACGATCTGCATCGTTTTTTGTTGTTGTTGTAGGCACATGTCTATATGGTGGCGATCCTCGTCTAGCTCCTATAGGCCAACAACTCGCCTTATCATATGGAGCATCATAAGCTTTTCGTAATAAGAACGAACACCACACAGAGTGGAGCTCAAAGTTCTAGCCTGTGTGGTGCTCATAGTTATCCCATGTCGAGACATCGTTTTGGGAATGAAAAGGCAGACGATTTTGGAGTGAAGAGGTCACCGGAGCGCAGAGGCTAGCATGTCGGTCGATGACGCCAAAACGCCTGGGTTTAAATCCTGATGAGACCACCGTAAAGCCTTCAGCCATGGTTATCCCCTTTTAATGATGGCGACATTTGTGAGATACTGTGCCATGGGAAAACTTCTTCTCAAAAGAGGTGTCGCACTGCAGCACGCCGTTCGGACTTGGCTATAAAAAGGCCGCACCTTATCATTGAGCTTAAACTTGAATTGGGCTGTACTTAGTGATATGTGAGAAGTTTGCCCCTGTTCCTTAATGGAACATTCATTGGCAAATTTGCATTTGACCAGAGGACTACTGTCAATAAACTTGGTTAACCCGAAGCCTTTCGGGTCGACGAATTCAGAGTTAAGGGCATGGGCGACGAACGCCCACTGTTGAACAGCAAAATGGTCGATAGGAAGACAAAAATCCTATGGGGGGATCCGGATCGTGAGGCTATCTGTGATAGGGTGAATAAAGGAGATCAGAATAGCTGTCGGGACACATACGACTGCGAGCTCTCTTATGCAAAATCGTTGCGGCAAGTGTTAGCAAGGGTATGGCTTTCGCGGCTAGCAAACACCGGCACTTTGGTGGGGACACAAAACCAGACATTAACCAACTTAGGGGCGTGGTATGGAAAACTGAAAGAGATTTTTATACCCACCACCGAAGGATGGGGGTATATTCATTTTGTCATTCCGTTTGCAACACATCGAAATATTCATTTCCGACCCTATAAAGTATATATATTCTTGATCAGCGTAAAAATCTCAGACGATCTAGACATGTCCGTCCGTCTGTCTGTCCGTCCGTCTGTCCGTCTGTCTGTTGAAATCATGCTACAGTCTTTAAAACTTGAGATATTGAGCTGAAACTTTGCACAGATTCTTTTTTTGTCCATAAGCAGGCTAAGTTCGAAGATGGGCTATATCGGACTATATCTTGATATAGCCCCCATATAGACCGATCAGCCGATTTAGGGTCTTAGGCCCATAAAAGCCACATTTATTATCCGATTTCGCTGAAAATTGGGACAGTGAGTTGTGTTAGGCCCTTCGAAATCCCTCGTCAATTTGGCTCAGATCGGTTCAGATTTGGATATAGCTGCCATATAGACCGATCCTCCGATTTAGGGTCTTAGGCCTACAAAAGCCACATTTATTATCCGATTTCGCTGAAATTTGGGACAGTGAGTTGTGTTAGACCCTTCGAAATCCTTCGTCAATTTGGCTCAGATCGGTTCAGATTTGGATATAGCTGCCATATAGACCGATCCTCCGATTTAGGGTCTTAGGCCTACAAAAGCCACATTTATTATCCGATTTCGCTGAAATTTGGGACAGTGAGTTGTGTTAGACCCTTCGAAATCCTTTGACAATTTGGCTCAGATCGGTTCAGATTTGGATATAGCTGCCATATAGACCGATCTTCCGATTTAGGGTCTTAGGCCCACAAAAGCCACATTTATTATCCGATTTTGCTGAAATTTGGGACAGTGAATTGTGTTAGGACCCTCGACATCCTTCGCCAATTTGGCCCAGATCGGTCCAGATTTGGATATAGCTGCCATATAGACCGATATCTAGGTTTTAGGTTTTGGGGCCATAAAGGACGCATTTATTGTTCGATGTCGCCGAAATTTGAGACAGTGAGTTAGCTTAAGCCCCTTGACATACTTCTGCAATATCGCACAGATCGGTTCAGATTTGGATATAGCTACCATATAGACCGATATCCAGGTTTTAAGTTTTGGGTCCATAAAAGACGCATTTATTGTCCGATGTCGGTGAAATTTGATACAGTGAGTTAAGTTAGGTTCTTCGACTTCTTTCTTCAATTTTGCTCGGATCGGTCCAGATTTGAATATAGCTGCCATAAAGACCGATCCCTCAATTTAAGGTTTTGGGCCCATAAAAGAGGCACTTATTGTACGATTTCACTGAAATTTGACACAGTGACTTATGATAGGCTTTCGACATACGTGTCGAATATGGTTCAGATCGGTTTATTTTTAGATATAGCTACTGTACTTATTAGTATTTGGTCCAAATCGGTCCAATAACTGATATGGGGCATAAGGTATGAAAGTTTCACCGAATTTTGATGAAAGGTGGTTTATATATATACCCGAGGTGGTGGGTATCCAAAGTTCGGCCCGGCCGAACTTAACGCCTTTTTACTTGTTTAAGTAGCAATTGCTGACTTAAAATTTCTTTTCGAGTTTACTTCTTAGTCGTACAACATGCCGATTACTGGCTAAGGTGTATGACCATAGTATCAAGGGGCAGATTAATATGCTCACCCTCTTTTCAGCCTAACCTAATTTTTGTGAGAATCATCAATAAAATTAGATTTTCCTCGAAATTTTTATCCCAACTATCCCACTGTCTCACACTATTGCTAGGGGTGCTACTAGTTTCCTTTTTCACTGGTAGTGAGTGCTTGTTTCACCTTTTCCACCATCGACAAGCATTGCCAAGGCAAACGATTAACTCGCATTCAAGTGATTTGGTTGATGGTGCGAAAGACGATGATGATGAGGACGAGTACAACGCTACCACTCACTACTCGCTTCGTGCTTGGCCATTGTGCCAAGTTATTAGCAACAAAATGAGGGTTAAATGCCTCTATTTAGACATCTGTTGAAATATTTTTCAGCTACTGTTCAATTGAAATTGAATGTGGCATGCCATGGCCAGAAGGCAGTTGGGTGGGGGGGCAAAGAGCAACTGCAAGAGCGACCTAATGTTACCAATTTTTAAATCGTTTTCGATTTCTGTAACACTTGCGTTGCTGCCTCTCTTCCCGTTACGCTACACTGCAGCTGAAACTAGACGTTTGAAGGAAATTTACGCTGTATTTAAAGGAACTACAAGGATGCATGCTGTTACCGGTAGTGGTGTTGTTATTGTTGCAATCAACAGATATTCCAATGTTACCGTACGTGTTGTTGTTGTTGTTGTTCCATTTGCCGGTGCTTTTGCTTTAATTGAATGTAACTTTGACTGTGGGGGGGATTTAAAACACTTGTAACATTTCGGGTGAGAACACGTCAGACGGTAAGAGGAAATAAATTTTTAATTATTTGACCATATGAGGTGATTTTCGAAAATTGTTTTCTCTTCATTGGGAGTAGAAATGGTAAGGAATGGTGGTCATCTCATGCACTTGGGCGGGAATGTTAAAAATTTAGTGTAAATAATTTTTTTCGAAAAAATTTCCTGATATTATGGGTTGCCCAAAAAGTAATTGCGGATTTTTTAAAAGAAAGTAAATGCATTTTTAATAAAACTTAGAATTAACTTTAATCAAATATACTTTTTTCCCCTTTTTTCTAAAGCAAGCTAAAAGTAACAGCTGATAAGTGGCAGAAGAAAGAATGTAATTACAGAGTCACATGCTGTGAAAAAATTTGTCAACGCCGACTATATGAAAAATCCGCAATTTCTTTTTGGGCAACCAATAGAAGCCAAATTCGTTGAAATGGGATACAAAATCTCTAATGTTGACATAGCTATGGTCAAGCGTAGAATAGCGTTCCCAGTGCCTCGATCTTCTGCGCTCATTCTAAAATCTCTGACACCAACTTTCGAGGTGTCTCCCACCACTTGATCTTTCCATCGGGCTTTTGGTCTACCAGGTTTGCGTGCCCCACCGTGTTTGCCTTCAAAAGACTGACCTAGCCAAAGCTGGGTCAGTCTTTTACCTAGCCAAAGCAGCCGTTGTATTTTGATGCGTGTAACTATGCTATCGTCGTCATACAGCTCGTGCTTCATGCTTCGCCTATATTCTCCATTAACGCAAACTCGTCCATAGGCTATATAATTTTTCCGTATCGAAAGTGGGACGACCTAGCCAGAGCAGCCGTTGTATTCTGATGCGTGTAACTATGCTATCGTCGTCATACAGCTCGTGGTTCATACGTCGCCTATATTCTCCATTAACTCAAACTCGTCCATAGGCTATATAATTTTTCCGTATCGAAAGTGGGACGGACGCTCCCCCTTATGCCAATAACACAACCCAAAATTAAAAGTGGACCGATCCGGACAATATAGGTATCAAATGAAAGGTATTGGAGAGTAGAGTAATACGAATATGGTATCAAAATTTTAGTCTAAGTAACCATCGGGCCGACCCAAAGCCAAAACTCCCCCAAATAGACATATTAGATGTTCATTTTAATATGGGACTCAAATGAGAGGTATTCGGGAGTAGTTTTCGAATCTGTCATACAAAATCAGATCGAAGTATAAGGGGTCATGCAGCCGTTGTATTTTGATGCGTATAGCTATGCTATCGTGGTTCATACGTCGCCTATATTCTCCATTAACTCAAACTCGTCCATAGGCTGTATAATTTTTCAGTATCGAAAGGGGGACGGACGCTCCCCCTTATGCCAAAAACACAACCCAAAATCAAAAGTGGACCGATCCGGACAATATAGGTATGAAATGAAAGGTATTGGAGAGTAGAATACGAATATGGTATCAAAATTTGAGTCTAAGTAACCATCGGGCCGACCCAAAGCCAAAACTCCCCCAAACAGACATATTGGACGTTCATTTTAATATGAGGCTCAAATGAGAGGTATTCGGGAGTAGATTTCGAATCTGTCATACACAATCAGATCGAAGTATAAGGGGTCATGCCACCTCTCAAAATTGCCATTAGACCCATTAAGACTATATGATACTTGGCTGAACTGATTTTTTTTTTTTAATTTTCATAGATTGTGAACGATTGTCTGGAAGGAAACATTGGATATCGGCTGGAGGCGGACCCTCCCCCTTACCCCAAAAACGCCATATCCGAAAGTGGTCTGATGGGCACAATAAGGGTATCAAATGAAAGGTATTAAAGACCAGAAAACGAATATGGTATTAAAATTAGGGTTTAGGTACCCAGCGGGACCCCCAACCCCAAAACTCCTCTAAACAGATATATTCGAAGATCATGTCAATATGGCACTTAAATGAAAAGTTATAGGCAGTAGATTACAAATGTGGCATAAAACATTAGGTCCAAGTAATGGGAGGTCGTCCACCCCCAAAATACCCCCAAATGGGCACATCAGCCGACCATGGCTACATGGGACTCAAATGAAAGGGAGTTAGGGAGTGGATTACGAATATGACATTAAAATTTGCGTTCAAGTCTAGGTGGAGCTTTTCCTTCTAAAGATACGTCAAGTGGGTTATTTGACCCATTATGACAATATGGGACTCAAACGAAAGGTTTTTGGGAGTAGAAAACGAATTTGATATCCAATTTTGGAGTCAAGTGTTTTGGGGTACGCCCATCATCACGCAGTTGGGTCAGTCAAGTGGAGTATGCCGTTGCCAGCTGTTGTGTTTGCAGCTTTTCAGTGTCCAGCTTCCGTGCAGTATCAGATCGTACTTTCCTCGCCATATTCAATCGGGTGCGAACCTTTGCTGCAACAAGATAATGATCCGTATCTATATTAGCTCCACGGATCGATCGTACATCTAACACGCTGGATGAATGCCTTCCATTTATCACAACGTGATCAATTTGGTTCCTCGTATTTTAATCGGGTGACAGCCATGTGGTCTTGTGGGTGGGTCTTGACTTCTAGAGCCTCTAGAGGGCGCAATTCTCGTCCAATTTGACTGCAATTTTGCACGTGGTGTTTTGCTATCACTTCTAACAACTGCTCTTAGTATGGTTCAAATCGATCCATGCGTTGATATAGCTGCGATATAAACCGATCTTGGATCTTGGGTCTTGACTTCTTGAGCCTCTAGAGGGCGCAATTCTCGTCCGATTTGACTGAAATTTTTCACGTAATAGTTTGGTATCACTTTCAACAACTGCTCTAAGTATGGTTCAAATCGGTTCATGTTTTGATATAGCTGCCATATAAGCCGATCTTGGGTCTTGACTTCTTGAGCCTCTAGAGGGCGCAATTCTCGTCCGATTTGACTGAAATTTGGCACGTAATGTTTAGTGATCACTTCCAACAACTGCTCTAAGTATGGTTCAAATCGGTTCATGTTTTGATATAGCTGCCATATAAGCCGATCTTGGGTCTTGACTTCTTGAGCCTCTAGAGGGCGCAATTCTTGTCCGATTTGACTGAAATTTGGCACGTAATGTTTTGGTATCACTTCCAACAACTGCTGTAAGCATTGCTCAAATCGGTCCATGTTTTGATATGGCTGCCATATAAACCGATCTTGGATCTTGACTTCTTGAGCCTCTAGAGGGCGCAATTCTCATCCGATTTGACTGAAATTTGGCACGTAATGTTTAGTGGCCACTTCCAACAACTGCTCTAAGTATGGTTCAAATCGGTTCATATTTTGATATAGCTGCCATATAAACCGATCTTGGGTCTTGACTTCTTGAGCCTCTAGAGGGCGCAATTCTTTTCCGATTTGACTGAAATTTGGCACGTAATGTTTTGGTATCACTTCCAACAACTATGTTAAGTATGATTCAAATCGGTCCATGTTTTGATATAGCTGCCATAGAAACCGATCTTGGGTCTTGACTTCTTGAGCCT
The DNA here is from genome assembly GCF_963082655.1 of Stomoxys calcitrans. NCBI lineage: Eukaryota > Metazoa > Arthropoda > Insecta > Diptera > Muscidae > Stomoxys > Stomoxys calcitrans. The sequence continues at coordinate 59,963,520 of NC_081553.1, read as the reverse complement.
CTAGAGGGCGCAATTCTCATCCGATTTGACTGAAATTTTGCATGAGTAGTTTTGTTATGACTTTCAATAACTGTGCTAGGTATGGCGCAAATCGGTACATAACCTGATATAGCTGCCATATAAACCGATCTGGTATCTTGACTTCTTGAGCCTCTATAGGGCGCAATTCCTATCCGATTTGGAAGAAATTTTGTACAACGGCTTCTCTCATGACCTTCAACATACGTGTCCAATATGTTCTGAATCGATCAATAGCATGATACAGCTCCCATATAAACCGATATCCCAATTTTGCTTCTTGAGCCCCTACAGGGAGCAATTCTTATCAGTATGAACTGAAATTTTACACAATGACTTCTACAATGTCCAGCATTCATTTGTGGTTCGAATTGGACTATAACTTGAAATAGCTCCAATAGCATAACAGTTCTTATTCAATATTCTTTGTTTGCCTAAAAAGAGATACCGCGCATAGAACTCGACAAATGCGATCCATGGTGAAGGGTATACAAGATTCGGCCCGGCCGAACTTATTTCTTTCTTACTTGTTTCATGTACGAGGGTCGTCAATGTGGGGGTCCGTTTTCACTATTCTTTTGTTTCTCATTGTAGTCCTCATAGTTTTCCGGGGGCGTTTTACTGGCCCAGCGCCCCAACCGCATGGGTTTTGTGGGATTTTACATGTATTTGTCGTAGTGGCGAGCCGCTTGCCCCAAAATCCGACGATCGCCTCCAGCCGCCCCTAACCTAGGAACAGACGCTGATGTTGGCCATTGGTTATTTGAAGGCGCCAATAACTCGCCTTGTCATCTCGAGTATCATTGGCACTCAGTCTAAAATTAAGAGACAGTGCCACCAGATTCCTCACTGAGACTCTCCTCCCGAAAATCGCTGACTGCCCGCTGCCTCATTTGCAGCTACTCCGCATAAAAAACGGAGCTTTCCACCATTCGCAACCTGTGGACGCGCCCGATAGCTTTCAGCTAAGCTTCTCGTGGTAACGATGGACACCACACAAGTCGGAGCTCAAAGTTCCAGCCTGTGTGGTGCTCATAGTTATACCGTGTCGGTTGGGTTTGGTACACTAAACTCAAAATTGTCTTTCTCAAGAAATTTTGTCAAAAGATTTTAGTTTTTTAGAAATTTTACATCTTAACATTTCGATAGTTCTAAGATATCCTATGTAGGTCCCCCCCTTCTGGAGCATCCTTGACACATGGCTCCTAAGTTACGAAAATTTTAATCCAATCCAATTATAGCATGCAATGAGTGGGCTCGTGACACTATATTCTTATAAATAACATCTTGTAATAAATTTTTCTCATTTTCCCAAAAGTGCACAGATGTAAACAGTAATCAATTCATCACAGCCCTTGGCCCCCCGCCGCCAACCATTCAGCGCCACTAAAGCAAATGAAATCGCACATGTTTTGGGAAAATATTTTCAAATCGTAGGAGATTTGTTAAATATTTTATGTGTCAACCAAGTCAATGCAGGGCCATAAATCGTTCATCGTTTTTAAAATTTATATGTTTTTCCACAACTCGCTACTATCACTCGCACTCCCTCGCTCGCTCTCTCTCCCTAGAAGGGCTTCTCCCATCACCTCTGTGTGTGTTATCATCAAAGGAATTTTAATAAATGTGATAGAGATTCCTTGCCTTGTGTCAGACCTTCGAGGCCTATTCCAAAACTACTCTTCCAAAATTTACAGCAAACAGATCAAATGTAAAAAAGACATAAATTATCCAGCGAAACAAAACACAAATGAAACGAAATGAATTGGAAATATTTTAAAATCTAATAAAAATTAAATATCCAATGGTAAAAGGAGAGAGAGAGAGAGTGGGGGTGGGGAATGAGGAAAGTGAGAGAAATCCACTGGGCAAAGGGATAGCAAACTCGGCAGAACCATGGGGAATTTTTCAAAAGAAACCTTACACCGAATAGGGAAAATTAAATATTTGGGGAGTAGAGTTGCCAGATCTACAGGAAAATATTCAATGAAAACAAACTTGCAGGAAAATGTCGAAGAACATCTTATTCTGGCGGTTGAACCGAAATTTTTACAGATGGTAGAGTTTGAGCCCCCGGTGAAAATAGGGTACTACATTTTGATATCCGAAGTGGGGGGGGGGGGGGGGCGGACCCTCCCCCTTAACCAAATTTTCAAACGCTCCAGATCATGGAAATGGGTGCACCGAAATTTTGTATGCCATCTAAAGGTAGCTCAAAAACACGAAATTTGTCAAAAATTTTGAAGTCAAATAACCTGGGGGGACGCCCCATCCCAAAACCCACCCGAACGGACATGTGTACTGATTGGGACAACATGGGTATCAAATTAAAGGTATTTAAGAGTAGAGTACGAATTTTGTATACAAATTTCACTCTTAATTTTCGGTAGAGTACGAACTAGGCACTAAAATGTTACCCTTAGCGTCAGGGGGCCCCCCACCCCCAAAAACACCACCCAACAGGACACTTTAAACGCTTTGAGCAATATGGGTATCAAATGAAAAGTATTTAAAAGTAGAATACAAATCTGACACAATAATTTGTTTTTTTGGTGTCTGAGGGCCCTCTCCACCCCCCAAAACCCCCTAGCAGGACAAATTTACCGATTGGGACAATATGAAAACCAAGTGAAAACTATTTAAAGGTAAAGTAAAATGCTGATATTTATTCCTTGGTTTCTGAGGCGCTACCCTCAGATTGGAATGGACACAGGAGGACCTGCTGATCTTTAAAAATGTTTTGGGTTGCCCAAAAAGTAATTGCGGATTTTTTAAAAGAAAGTAAATGCATTTTTAATAAAACTTTGAATAAACTTTAATCAAATATACTTTTTTTACACTTTTTTTCTAAAGCAAGCTAAAAGTAACAGCTGATAACTGACAGAAGAAAGAATGCAATTACAGAGTCACAAGCTGTGAAAAAATTTGTCAACGCCGACTATATGAAAAAGTCGCAATTACTTTTTGGGCAACCCAATAGTATTCCCAGTCGTCGCTTCGAAATATGATTTCGAAAGGAGATAACCAATACAAAAAAATTAATCAGTGTGATTCTGAACGAGACCCCTTAGCTCTCAATATCTTGATAACCTCCTTCAAAATGTTCGACATTATGGGGCTCAAACATAATCGTACTCTAGCACGATGCTGATATTATTTCAGAGTACAGCTCTAAACTCCCTTCAAACCGGTCATGATTGCCTACTATGACAATAAATAATATCCAAGTTTGAGACCAAATGTTTGGGGGTGGTGCCAACCCATAAACTCCCCCTAAACCAATGGCAATTGGGACTCAAATTAAAGAAATTTGAGAGTAGAGCACGATGCTGATATTTTTTCAGGGCTAAGCATGGGCTAATGATGGCAACATTTGTGAGATAATATGCCATGTAAAACTTCTCTCCAAAGAGGTGTCGCATTGCGCCACGGCGTTCGGACTCGGCTATAAAAAGAAGAGCTTAAAACTTGAATCCGACTGCACTCATTGTCATGTGAGAAGTTTGACCCTTTTCCATAGTGGAATGGTCATGGACAAAATTTGTTGTGTGTTTGTAAGTACGAGGGTGGCCGACCCACCATGCCTACCCCTCAAACTGGACATATTTGTGGATTATGCCAAAAAAGGGGCTCAAATCTGTATCTGTTTCGTGGCAAAGTGTTTCAGGGACGTCTCACCTCCTAAACTCCGCCTAAACCACACATATATACCGACTATAGCAATATGTAGCTCCAATGTGATTTTCGGAAATGGAGTATGAATCTGATATCCACTTTTGGGGCAAAGAGTTTGACTACTCCAATTCACCACCAAATTCAAGAGAATGAAGTAGATCTAACATCCAGCCAAATGGAATATAATCCCATAATGACCATCCCTAAACAAACTGTCTAGGTGACATCTCACGACCCTACCAACCCCCAACTGACAACTGTTACAAACCACAGCAACTACGTTGCTCTTCACTGGGACCTCACCATTGTCAGGCTGGAACCGAAGTTCCAGGGGCTCCTGACACCCGTGGAGTAAAGCTAGCCGCTTGAAATTTTGCACTGCTAGTTCTTATTAGGGTAGGTCGGTTGGGATTGTAAATGGGCTATATCGGACCACGTTTTGATATAGCTGCCATATAAACCGATCTGGGATCTTGATACTTGAGCCGCTAGAGGGCACAATTCTTATCTGATTCGGTTAAAATTTTGCATGAGGTGGTTTGTTATGACTTATAATAATTGTGCTGAGTATGGTTCAAATTGGTCCATAACCTGATATAGCTGCCATATAAATCGATCTGGGGTCTTGAGTTCTTGAGCCTCTACAGGGAGCAATTCCTATCCGATTTGGCTGAAATTTTGCATTAGGTGTTTTGTTATGACCTTCAACAACTATGCTAAGATTAGTTCAAATCGGTCCATAACCTGATATAGCTTCCATATAAACCAATATGGGATCCTGACTTCTTGAGCCTCCAAAAGCCGCAAATATTATACGATTTGGTGGAAATTTTGTACAACAGCTTCTCTCATGACCGTTAACATACGTGTAGAATATAGTATGAATCGGTTTATAGCCTAATACAGCTCCCCTATAAACCGATCTCCCTATTTTTCTTCTTCAGCCCCTAAAGTGAGCAATTTTTACTAGAATTGGCTTAAATTTTACACAATGACTTCTACTATGGTCTCCAATATTCAATTCAATTATGGTCCGAAATGAAACATAACTTGATATTGTTCCAATAACATAGCAATTCTTTTGTTTTTTTCCTTTGTTTGCCTAAAAAGAGTTACCATGGAAAGAGCTCGACAAATGCGATCCATGGTGGAGGGTATATAAGATTCGGCCCGGCCGAACTTTGCACGCTTTTACTTGTTTTTCTTCTGTTCTGGCGCTTCTTTTTCTAAAAATAAAACTCTGACGAAAATGTTTAACGATGTTCAAACTTAAACAAAATTTTCTACTAAATTCTATTTTTGAGAATTTTTTTTTTTTTTGAAAACAAATTTTTGACAAAATTTCCAATTTTTATGATTTTTTGTTATGGCAACCCTCTATGAAAAATCAGAACAGCATTCGCCACTAAAACATCAAACCTCAAAAACGTACAAATCTTTCAAACCCCCTCAAAAACATAGAATACTACGCTACAGAATACAAGAACAGGGTACTTGTAGTGTACTTCTCCACCAAACGCCAGCTGGTCCCGGTGACTAACCACCGACCTCGGCTGGAAGAAAGTTAAAAAGAACGCAATAAATGTCAATTGTTTTATGTATGTTTGATACCCATTTTTGGTTTGTCTAACCAAGTCCACATGAGATAAACGCATTCCACCCCCTCCCCCCTGATACAAACTCTTACCACTTACATTAGTCACTTGCTGCCCTGCTGATTGCTGCCGTACTGATTGCTGCCGTGCTGATTGCTGCCGTACTGATTTGAATGGGATTGCCTTAATGTTGGAAAGAAAACGTATACCACTTGGAAGTGGATACTTTCATGTGACTATTGAAGATATCTGAGAGATATATCGCGTTAGATATGTGTGTTCATGTGTTCTTAAGCAAAAGAATCCCTTAACGCTCATTTAAAATAATTTATTGCGTATGGTGACACATATTTTGCTTATCATTAGATTCTACATTCGATAGACAAACGTAAATATATTTCGAAAGTATTTTGTTTTGGAGGAAAATTGTAAAGAGCAAACAAAACAGACATTAAAAGTATCCCCCCACATTAATTTGATAAAAATCTCCTCATTCGAAACAAGTGTGAGAAGATGAGTTGACCTTTGAGCGCCAGTGGTGTAAGGAAAGTAGAAAAAATGCTGGATGAGATAGAGAAGACCTTACAAACATGAAAATTAAGAGTAAATGCCAATATAGAAAATTCTTAGAATAAACATTGTGGAAAAATCAAGAATTTCTTACAAAACTTAGTTTAAATAAAACCTCACTTTAAAAATGTATGTAGAAAATTCTATACTAAACAAGATATAGTCCTATTCGGACCATAAATGAATGCTGAACATTGTATTGGGTTGCCCAAAAAGTAATTGCGGATTTTTCATATAGTCGGCGTTGACAAATTTTCTCGCAGCTTGTGACTCTGTAATTGTCATTGTAAGTCATCGTGTAATATTTCAGTTCATTCCGATAAGAATTGCGCCTTGTAGGGGCTTAAAAAGCAAAATCGGGAGATAACCTTATATGGGAGCTGTATTAAGCTACTGATCTATTCAGACCATATTAAACACGTATGTTGAAGGTCATGAGAGAAGCAGTTGTACAAAAGTTCTGCCAAATCGGATGAGAAAAGCGCCCTCTAGAGGTTAAAAAAATGAAGATCCCAGATCGGTTCATATGGCAGCTATATCAGGTTATGCACCGATTTGCGCCACACTTGGCACAGTTATTGGAAGTCATAACAAAATACGTCATGCAAAATTTCAGCCAAATCGGATGGGAATTGCGCTCTCTAGAAGCTCAAGAAGTCAAGTCCCCAGATCTGTTTATATGACAGCTATATCAGGTTATGAACCGATTTGAACCATACTAAGCGCAGTTATTGGAAGTGCTACCAAAACACTACGTGCAAAAATTCATTCAAATCGCTTAAGAATTGCGCCCTCTAGAGGCTCAAGAAGTCAAGACCCAAGATCGGTTTATATGACAGCTGTATCAGGTTATGAACCGATTTGAACTATACTTGGCACAATTGTTGACTATCATAACAAAACACGTCGTGCAAAAATTTATTTAAATCGGTTAAGAATTGCGCCCTCTAGAGGCTCAAGAAGTCAAGACCCAAGATCGGTTTATATGACAGCTATATCAGGTTATGAACCATACTTGGCACAGTTGTTGAATATCATAGCAAAACACGTCGTGCAAAAATTCATTCAAATCGGTTAAGAATTGCGCCCTCTAGAGGCTCAAGAAATCAAGACCCAACATCGGTTTATATGGCAGCTATATCAAAACATGATCCGATTTGAACCTAATTTGGCACAGTTGTTGGAAATCATAGCAAAACACGTCGTGCAAAATTTCATTCCAATCGGATACGAATTGCGCCCTCTAGAGGCTCAAAAAGTCAAGACCCAACATCGGTTTATATGGCAGCTATATCAAAACATGCTCCGATTTGAAACTTATTTGGCACAGTTGTTGGAAATCATAGCAAAACACGTCGTGCAAAATTTCATTCCAATCGGATACGAATTGCGCCCTCTAGAGGCTGAAGAAGTCAATACCCAAGATCGGTTTATATGGCCGCTATATCAGGTTATGAACGGATTTGAACCATGCTTGGCACAGTTCTTGAGTATCATAGCAAAACACGTCGTGCAAAAATTCATTGAAATCGGTTAAGAATTGCGCCCTCTAGAGGCTCAAGAAGTCAAGACCCAACATCGGTTTATATGGCAGCTATATTAAAACACGCACCGAGTTGAACCTAATTTAGCACAATTGTTAGAAATCATAGCAAAACACGTCGTGCAAAATTTCATTCCAATCGGATACGAATTGGGCCCTCTAGAGGCTGAAGAAGTCAAGACTTAAGATCGGTTTATATGGCCGCTATATCAGGTTATTGACCGATTTGAGGTTCAAGAAGTCAAGACCCAAGATCGGTTTATATGGCAGCTATATCAAAACATGGACCGATTTGGCCCATTTACAATCCCAACCGACCTACACTAATAAGAAGTATTTGTGAAAATTCTCAAGCAGCTAGCTTTACTCCTTCGAAAATTAGCTTGCTTTCGACAGACAGTCAGACGGACGGACGGACATGGCTAGATCGAAATAAAATGTCACGACGATCAAAAAAATTAAAACTTTATGTGGTCTCAGACGAATATTTCGAGTAGTTACAAACAGAATGACGATATTAGCATACCCCCATCCTATGGCGAAAAGTTATAAAAAAAAGGAGGATTGGAGAACCCGAGCGGGGGTGAAAAACGGCAATCCCCACGCTAGCACGGATATACCTACGTTGGAATCATCCTGTTCATTCAACAAATCTCAGGAGACCTACCAGAGGTACGTTCGCAAGTTTACCCAGATCACAGAAGAAACGGCTTCCCAGATAGGAGAGCATATCTCCCTGCAGGCCCCGACATGAACACAGCAAGTGCTCAATAGTCTCCTCCTCATCCTCATCGAGGCAATTCCTCCCGAAGTCATTGCGTGGTAGTCCACTCAATGACGCGCCGCCATGTGGCCTATGATACAGTGCCCGGCTATGACCTCTGTTAAGGTACTCTGGGACTCCTTATCGAATGTCAGCAACTGCCTAGTCCACCTTCGGTCAATTACAGGCCAAAGCGGCTTTGCAGTCCAGCAACCATCGAGTCCCAGTTCGCCACTGACGCCGCCCTGGCCATCCCCTCTACTGTGTTCACTAGCTCCATAAATGACACGTGGGCAAGACCGGTGGCTGGTCCGCTCGCACAGAAGAAACGGCTTCCCAGAAAGGAGAGCAATCTCCCTGCAGACCCCGACATGAACACAGCAAGTGTTCAATAGTCTCCTCCTCATCCTCATCGAGGCAATTCCTACAGAAGTCATTGTGTGGTTGTCCCATACGCGCCGCCATGCGGCCTATGATACAGTGCCCGGCTATGACCGCTGTTAAGGTACTCAGGGACCCCTTATCGAATGCCAGCAACTGCCTCGTCCACCTTCGGTCAATTACAGGCCAGAGCGGCTTTGCAGTCCGTCAACCATCCACCGAGTCCCAACTCGCCACCGACCTGGCCATCCTCTCTACTGTGTTCACTAGCTCCATTAATGGCACATAGGCAAAACCGGTGGCTGGTCCGCTCGTCGCAGACGAACCCCTCCTGGCGCACTCGTCCGCCCTCTCATTCCCTGGAATCCCCTCATGTCCATCAACCCATGTCAGCGTCACATCATGGACACGGAGCCTATTCAGGGACTCCAAACAATACGCCACACACCTCGACCCCCAGGCCTTGAGCGCCGCCATACTGTCCACAAAAATTCTGAATTTTGAGGGAGGTAAATCCCTTGCGGGTTCGGCTTAATCTGTAATACTTGTAATAGACCACAAGGTAGCTTTGCACTAAATATAATACCAAATTCCCGAAATTTTTTTATATGTTTCAAGGGCACATGCCTTCCCATACAATCTGCCTTTAAATCTTCTCATTAAAATACCAACAGCATCAAATGAACATTTTCAAAATTTATCTCTAGGAAAATATCTACAGCTTTCTTCAAATTAATCTTTTCATTTCAGAATACAGCAACAATTACCCCATGAAGGCTAATAAATTTTATGTTCATTGAATATTTGGAATAGGAAAAAGTGTAAATGGCAATCAAGCAAAACGTGGAGCTAAGCAAAAGAATGTCCTTTGCCATGTCGATATGCATATCAATGTCCTTAGCAGGCACCATGGAACAAGCAAACCCACACGCACACACAAGCTCATGGTAAGTAGGAATGAATGAATGAATCAATGAATGAATGGGTGTATAATAATAATGGCATGTGCTGGTATGATGAACGAGCATGCCAAGCAGCAGAAGCATTTTTTCGGAAAATATTTTGGAAAAACAAAGAAATCCCTTTTCAAGGATATGAAAATATTCACCTTTTCCACCAACACCAACCATTATACGAAATATTCAGCAGCTGTTAAACATCTTCGATAAAAGTCCGGGCGCTATGAATGTGTGCTGCTGCTGCTGCTGCTGCACACATTCAAACATGTGCTCGCTCTGTGCCTTGCCTGTGCCTTACGAAGCCTCCTACACCGTTGTTAAACTGGTGGCATTGTTGAACGCCGGCAAGCCAAGGCACATGAATTGATGCATATTAAAATATCTCTGGAATTTTTCAATCAATTTTAATTGGCACGCATGCCATCAATCGCATGCAAACGTACACAAATTCTATTCCAGGCTATATCTTAAGCGTAATTTCTATTTCTTTTCGTTTGCTTGGCTCGTTTACGGCAGCTAAGATGCAGATGTTAGACTTTATGGGGTTTAGATTGTACACAAAAGGCAGGAGGCTAACATGGAGGTATTTTTCTCAAGATGGTGATCTGAATAGAAAGCGCCGCAGGCTTGGACAAACCAGTAGGGAACAGGGTTATAATAAAGTTGTATCTAAACAAGTAAAAGCGTGCTAAGTTCGGCCGGGCCGAATCTTGTATACCGTCCACCATGGATCGCATTTGTCAAGTTCTTTTCCCGGCATCTCTTCTTAGGCAAAACAGGGATATAAGAAAAGATTTGCTCTGCTACTAGAGCGATATCAAAAAATGGTCCGGTTTGGACCACAATTAAATTATATGTTTGAGACATGTGTAAAATGTCAGCCAATTCTATGGTGCTTCGACTTCTTATCCCTAAATTCCCCAAATGACTGGCGACCACACAGATAATTCACGACCCAGCGTTTCAGGCCTGTCTGGAGGGAAGTGTTGGCGATGTCTTCAAAAAGTTTGGTGTCGAATGCCTTCGTTAGGTCCAGTGTCACGAGAACCGTCCTATCATATGGCCTGGGCTGATTGAAGCCACGGTAAATGTATGCGCTGATGGCATGCAAAGCAGTTGTTGTGCTATGCAGTCTTCGAAATCCATATTGATGCTCGGCGAATAGAAATTCTACTACGAGGATGGGGAGGGGTAATGCCTCAAGCATGTTTGCTACTGGTGAATGAAGGGAGATCGGTCTGTACGACTCCACCAAACTCGGGCCCTTTCCAGGCTTCAGTAGCGAGATCATTCTGCCCATTTTCCACACATCGGGAACTATAAGAAAGGTTGAGGACAGTAGTAAGGTACTTAACTCCAGGTAAATCCAGATTCTTCAACATCAATGCAGAGATTCCGTTGGCGCCCAACGCCTTGGATGATTTGGCGTCACGGATGAAATTCGTAACTTCGGCTCGGAGACCAGGGATACGACGAATGGCTCTCCTCCTTGAACTCTCACTCTCTGGATGCACAATAATTTGACGGTTGAACAACTTGGCGCATCTCTTCGGATCAGTCACGGTTACTTCGCCAAAAGTGACTAAAGTCCTGTGATCCCGTCTACCGGGGTTCGATAGTGACTTAACTGTAGACCACTGCTCTCGTAAACCGGTGCCTAAGTTACATTGCTCCATGTGTTCCAGCCACATATTCCGCCTATGTTCGTTGACAAGTCTGTTTATTTCCAGATTCCGCTCGCTGATTCTGGGTTTACATACAACGAATCCCATCACGCTTGTCCGCGAGTGCCACTGCCTACACCGGGAAATTGGGCCGCACTTGGGGTATTCGACCGGTTGGTATAGTGCGAGCGGCTGCTCCGTTAAAGATGTCTCGGAATTTCTTCTCGGTAACTGGGTCATCCAAGGGGGAGTGGATACCCCGCACTTGGGGTATTCGACCGGCTTGAATAAAGCAAGCGGCTGCTGCGTTAATGATGTCTCGGAATTTCCTCTCGGTAACTGGCACATCCAAGGGGAGGTGGCAGTTCACAGAAGCGGCGATTGGTATACTCGGCCCTCTTCTGATTGATAAACGTCCGGATGATTGTACGATCATGGAATCAGTCTCCCCACCCATTGTTGACATCTGCGATAGGTTGAACGTCTACCTCAACGAACTTGCCTCATATTTCGCTGCAAGAAATCTGGAAATATACGCCACCAAATCTTCAGCCACATTGCTCACTAAAAATACGCGTCAGATGAATACTGAGCTGACTGTGATGGTCGATGGAAAAATGCTTCCGACCATCAAGTGTCCCAAAATACTTGGCTTCACATTTGACAGCTCTTACACATACCACAGCAATTTGCGATAAAGTCAAAAGTAGGAACAAGGTCCTCAAGTCACTTGCTGGCAGCACTTGGGGTTCAGCCAAAGAAACTTTGTTGACCACGCACAAAGCAATTGGCCGGTCTGTGGTAAGATATGCAGCGCCAGTGTGGTCTTGTCAGCTTTTTGACACGCAGTGTAATAATATTCAGATTTCTCAGAATGCCGCTTTTCGAACTGCGACGGGCTCTCTCCTCAGTTCTCATGTGGACCACCTCCATCAAGAGACAAAGATCCTACCAGTGCAAAGACATAACTACATGCTGTCTAAGCCATACCTTTTGGGCTGTTATTGCAGAGACCAGGCAAATCAACATCTTGAGGATAGATATTCACCGCCCATAAGCCTTAAGGTAGATCTACATGATCTAGAGCGTGAGGTTCAGCGCTACAAGAGAGGACGTCTAGATCAAACAGGTCTAGACAACATTCATGCAGACACGGAAGCAGATGCGGTAAATGGCTACAGGGTGAATGTAATCCTTGGAGAACAACCGCCTCCCATTGCCGCTGAAGAAATTGACCTTACCCGGCAAACCAGAGTAGTTCTGGCTCAATTACGTTTCGGCAGATTAAATACCTTTGAATATATAGGAGTATCGAAGGCGGCTTTGTAGTCAACAAAGAAATGGTAGGTGTTGTTGGATTTGTCCTTCTCGGGTCTTTTCCAGAATTTGGCGCAGTGTGAATATCTGGTCTAAGTTGGATTTACCAGGTCCAAAGGCCGCATTGATAGGGCCCATTTATCTCATTGACTTTAGGTTTTAATCTTTCACCCAGTACGCTCGAGAGTATCTTGTATGCGATGGGGAGGAGACTTATTCCTTTGTAGTTGACACATTCCGTCTTGTCTCCTTTTTTGTGTACGGGACATAGTATTCTGCTGAGGTTCCAAGCATCGGGTATGCATTCTTCTAACCAGATTGCGCAGATAAGCTGATGCATACGCCTTATCAGCGTGTCGTCTCTGGTCTGAAATAGTTCAGCAGGTAACCCGTCGGCTCCTGCTGCCTTGTTGTTCTTTAGTCGGGTCACTGCTACTTGGACCTCATTCTGACTAGGAGGTAAATATTCTATACCATCATCATTGATTGGTTCTGCGATATCCTCTTCGCTGTCAACGTCGGACACTTGCAGTTGGGTAAAATGTTCTTTCTATATACTCAGCATGCTATCTGTGTCAGTTATCAGATTTCATTCTTTGCCTCTGTAGGAGGATGTGCCTGCACCAAAGCCATCGGTTTGATGTTTAATTCTTTGGTAGAATTTCCGGACTTCATTCTGACTCCTGTACATCTCAATTAGCTCACACTCACGTCTTTCCATTATCAGCGTGTCGCCTCCGGTCTTAAATAGTTCATGGGGTAACCCATCGGCTCCTGCTGCCTTGTTCTTCTTTAGTTGGGTGACTGCTACTTGGACCTCATTCTGACAAGGAGGTAAACATTCTATACCATTATCAGGGATTGGTTCTGCGGTATCCTCTTCGCCGCCAACATCGGACACTAGCAGTTGGGTAAAATGTTCCTTCCATATCCTTAGCATGTTATCTGTGTTAGTTACCAGATTTCTTTCTTTGTCCCTGCAGGAGGATGTGCCTGCACCAAAGCCATCGGTTTGATGTGCAATTCTTTGGTAGAATTTCCGGACTTCATTCTGACTCCTGTGCATCTCAATTCGCTTACACTCCTCTATCTTTCCATTTCCTTTTTCTTTCTGGGGAATAGACGGTTTTCCTCTCTCCTCTTCTCCCGATACCTCTCCTTCATCTGGCACGTTGCTGCTGATTGCAGCAGGGTTGCTCTATATGCCGCATTCTTGGCTTCAGTAGCATCTCCACACTCTTGGTCGTACCATGGATTTCTTGGAGGAGGCTTCCGGTACCCAAGTACAGATTTCGCGGCATTTTCCATGAAGTTGGCAATAGTTTGCCACTGTGCCATTATATCATCGGAACAAGGAGTGCTTTTATCATGCAGTTAGGTCAGTCGAGTGGAGTGTTAGGTCAGTGTCAGATCGTACTTTCCTCGCCATGTTCAAACGGGTGCGAACCTTTGCTGCAACAAGGTAATGATCCGAATCTATATTCGCTCCTCGGATCGATCGTACATCTAACACGCTGGAGGAATGCCTTCCATCTATCACAACGTGATCAATTTGGTTTCTCGTGTTTTGATCGGGTGACAGCCATGTGGCTTTGTGGATATTTTTATGTTGAAATCTGGTGCTACTAACTACCATGTTTTTTGCGCGGCGAAATCTCTCAGCCTCAACCCATTACTGGACGTTATCTCGTGGTGACTAAACTTTCCGAGTGTTGAACCAAAAATGTCTTCCTTCCCTATTTTCGCCTTAAAATCTCCCACAACGATTTTAATATCATGGGCGGGTCAGCGGTCACATTCTCTCTCTATGCGCTCGTAGAAAATATTCTTGGTCTGCTCGTCCTGGTCTTCCGTCGGGCCAAGAGCACAAATAAGGCTGATGTTAAAGAATTTGGCTTTTATGCTGATTGTGGCTAGTCTCTCATCCACCGGAGTAAAGCTGCAGACAAGGTGTTTCAGTCTCCGACTAGCCACAAATCCACAGACAAATTCATGTCTCGTGTTATGGCGGCTATAGCATAGTTCGTTTGGTGTTGTAGTGACCCCATTCCCAGTCCATTGCACTTCCTGTAAGGCGGTAATATCTGCCTTGTACTTCTCTACAACATCCGCAAGCGCGTATACTGCACCTTCTCTATAAAGAGTGCGGACATTACAGGTGCAGATCCTCAAATCATGATACTTTTTTCGTTTGCGTGGGTCGTTAACGTTGGGGGGGGGGTCCGTTTTTACTATTCCTTTGTGACATAGTAGTTCTCAGTTTTCTGGGGACGGGTTACTGGCCCAGCGCCTCAACCGCATAGGTTTTGTGGGATTGCACACGTATCCCTCGTTGTGGCGAGCCGCTTGCTCCAAGATCCGACGCTCACCGCCAGCCGCCCCTAACTTGGGAACAGACGCTGATGTTGGCCATTGGTTATTTGAAGGCGCCTATAACTCGCCTTGCCATCTCGAGTATCATTGGCACTCAGTCTAATATTAAGAGCCAGTGCCACCTGACTCCTCACTGAGACTCTCCTCTCGAAAATCGCTGACTGCCCACGGCCTCATTTGCAGCTACTCCGCATAAAAACGGAGCTTATCACCATCCGCAAGCAGTGGACGCGCCCGGTAGCTTTCAGCTAAGCTTCCCGTGATAACAATGGACACCACACTAGTCGGAGCTCAAAATTCAAGCCGCATAGTTATTCTGTATCGACCGGGACATCAATAGTAAGTAACTGTTCAAAATTTCAAGCGGCTAGATTTGCGCGTTCGACCGCTATCGTGATTTCGACAGAGGGACGGACATTGCTAGATATCGATCGAATGTCGAGTCGATCCAGAGTATATATACTTTATGGGGTCGTAGACGAATATTTCGATGTGTTACAAAGGGAATGACAAGATTAGCATACCCCCTTTCTATGGGGGTATTCACACATTCACATATCCACCCACACCGCGTGGATATGTGAATGGCTAGGTCCTGCGTTACCCCCATATCTTCACTTTTAAACTCTGTAGCGTGATTTCGACTAACATACAGACGGACATGGCTATATCTCCTTGGAATTCAACGAAACGGTTATTTCATTTCACAACAAACAGAATTACCCCACCACTCGGTGGTAGGTATAAAACTTAGCAAAAACTTTATCTTAAAAATTAAGCATTTAAATTTGCCTTTATCTCCTCTCTTGCAATACACTTCTCCCAATTAATTGCATCTTATTCCTTCTTTTTTTTTTGCCCAGAGTGGGTATTCCACATAACATTCACATATCCACCCACACCGCGCTTCACTAATTAAGATCTGAAAGATGAGATTTCATATCTGTGCAAAATATTAACAAGAACTGCAACAAAACATGCCTCACACTCCCATGGCCAATGCTCTGGGTCCTTGGCCTTCAACGAGCTTATGAAAACATTTCGTTAAAATCTCCACCTCCTTCGTTTGCGCATGGAGTAGTGCAAAACACATGTCCTTCTCTTGTGTACCAATAAAAATTAATTGTCAATTCATTTGCAAAGGAACGAAAAGAAGCTATCAGCGCAGTGGCTTTTGCCACAATGAAACCACAAGAAATGAAAACACATTTAATTTGAGACCCTCCTCGAAGTTAAGCTGTTCATCATCAATTTCATTCCTGGAAGTATTGCCGTGAAAGTTGTTGCAAATGCACACCAGAATCTTCTCATTGTGTTTATCTCATATTGGAGTTTGGGCGGCATCAGAAAATAATTTAGCCAAGCACAGTGGTGAGGGAAATAAGATATGAAAAAACAAATAAGGGAAGTCGGTCGATAACGACTATTAAAAATTTAAAATTCAAAATATGGGCGCTAAACAGGTGAACAGATTTGGACAGACTTCGATGGAGATGTTCAGGTCAGTGAACATTTTGTTCAAAATTATATTCGGCGGAGGTGGCTACCCAGCTGCTTCGAATTAAAAATGTCGACGTTCCTTCATAGTTCTGAATTTATCCTTCAATTTGGACCAAAAGCCTATATGTTCTCATTTTTCTATATTTTTTGCAGAGCATGGCGCCTCAATTTAAGTAGCACGAGCTGTTTGACCTCTATTCGGCTTAGTTCACTAGTTCATCCTTAAACGCATTAAAACTTCACACTATGCCTCATTTTTCCCATGGTGGATAATAAATGAGGCTTTTATGAGCCCATGACCTTAAATCGGAAGATCGGTCTACATGGGCGATGTCGATGCCGATCGGCGTGCCGCAGTGCGACACCTCTTTGGAGAGAAGTTTTACATGGCATAGCACCTCACAAATGTTGCCAGCATTAGGAAGGGAAAACCACCGCTGAAAATTTTTTCTGATGTTCCCGCCAGGATTCGAACCCAGACTTTCAGCGTCATAGGCGGACATGCTAACCTCTGCGCTACGGTGGCCTCCGATCTATATGACAGCTATATCTCAATATGGTCCGCTTTGGACCATATTAGGGTTGGATGCCGGGAGTCTTAAAGCAGCTCACTGTTGAAAGTTTTAGCAAAATCGGAGAATAAATGGGCCTTTATGGACTTTAGGCCTTAAAGCTGAATATTGGTCTCAATGGCAGCTATATCTAAATATAGCATGGTTTGAATAATTTAAGGCACAAATGTTGGGAGTCTTTATACAACTCACTGCTCCAAATTTCAGCGAGGTAGGGTAATTAATGCGGTCTATATGACAGCAATATCCAAATATGTTCCAATCTGGATCATATTTTTTCGGATATCGATGGGCCTAATAAAACTCATTGGTCTGTGTTGGGTATTAAATGCGCTTGTTATAGGCTTAAGAACCTAAATCGGCATATCAGTATATTGGGTTGCCCAAAAAGTAATTGCGGATTTTTCATATAGTCGGCGTTGACAAATTTTTTCAACGGCTTGTTACTCTGTAATTGCATTCTTTCTTCTGTCAGTTATCAGCTGTTACTTTTAGCTTGCTTTAGAAAAAAAGTGTAAAAAAAGTATATTTGATTAAAGTTCATTCTAAGTTTTATTAAAAATGCATTTACCTTCTTTTAAAAAATCCGCAATTACTTTTTGGGCAACCATAAAACACTTGTTGTGAATGTTCATCCAAATCGGTTGAGAATTGGGCCCTCTGAAAGCTCAAGAAGTCGAGATCCAGGATCGGTTTACATGGCAGCTATGTCATAACGCAAATGCCCCGCTATAGCCAAGTTACAAACCCAGCTGATTGACACAAAATTTCAAGCGCCTAGATTTATTCCTTTGAAAGTTAGCGCACGCTAACAGACGACCAGACGGAGCTAAATCGACTTAGAACGTCAAGACGATCAAGATTACGTATTACGCAAATCGCCCGCCCTCTTATGGTGGAGGGTACGGGAATTAAAAAGAAGTCGTTCGTTTGCCAAGTCAGGACCAATGCCACCATTTTTGGTAAGTTCCTACCAAGATTGGTGTTATTTTTCTCTTGGCAGGTTGATGGGTTGATCTCAATTTTAAGTAGGTTTTTCCAACATATAAATACTCGCAAAATTAATTCGCTTCTTGTCGTTTCTGCGTATTCGTTAAGAGCGCAGAACAAAACCATGGATGTTGAGAGATCAAACACTGTCTCACAAGGGGTCTCACTGTTTAAGTTATGATATTGACTGTAAATTTCGTAAATTCAGGGTAGGAAATGGGGCTTTGAGCCTTCAATCGAAAAGTAGGCCTATGAGGCAGCCGCATACAAAGATTTTGAGGTGTCCAGGCAATTGACAGTAACGACGCAAATCGGTATTAAAAGCGCATTTCTGGGCCCAAACATTTGAGTCAGGAAAAAGCTTTATCCAAACTCGGTGCGGTTGTTCATTGAAGTCGGGACAAAAATAGGGTGCTATATCAAGATAAAGGCCATCGTCGAACGTAAGGACATAGAGTGATCTCAACAAACAGAGGGACGGAGATGGCTAGATTCTTTATGAATAACGACGGATCATTTGTAGCATTAAAAATTTATAATTTTATGTCTTCAAAATGGAATGAAAAAATAGCCTCCGGTGGGTGGCAAGTATATCAAGTAAGAGTGTGCGGCTTATATACCCTCCTCCATCGATCACATCGTCGAGTTCTTTGCGCAGTATCTGTTTTAAGGCAAACAAAGAATAATGAATATGGACGGAGGAGGAGCTATTGGGTTGCCCAAAAAGTAATTGCGGATTTTTCATATAGTCGGCGTTGACAAATTTTTTCACAGCTTGTGAATCTGTAATTGCATTCTTTCTTCTGTCAGTTAGTAGCTGTTACTTTTAGATTGCTTTAGAAAAAAAGTGTAAAAAAAGTATATTTGATTAAAGTCCATTCTAAGTTTTATTAAAAATGCATTTACTTTCTTTTAAAAAATCTGCAGTTACTTTTTGGGCAACCCAATACATCAAGTTATAGTCCGATTCGGGGCTTAAGAAGCAAAATCGGGAGATCGTTTTATATGGAAGCTATGTCAAGCTATACATCGATTCAGACCATATTCTACACGTATGAAGGTCATGGGAGAAGCCGTTGTACAAAATTTGTGCCAAATCGGATGAGAATTGCGCTCTCTAGAGGCTCAAGAAGTCAAGACCCAAGATCGGATCAAAACATGAACCGATTTGGCTCATTTACAATCCCAACCAACCTACACCAATAAGAAGTATTTGTGCAAAATTTCAAGCGGCTAGCTCTACTTCTTCAACAGTTAGCGTGCTTTTGACAAACAGACGGACGGACGGACGGACATGGCTAGTTCCATTTAAAATGTCACGTGATTAAGGGGTCTTAGACTCATATTTCGAGGTGTTACAAACAAAATCACGAAATTAGTATACGCCCATCCTATGGTGGAGGGTATAAAAACATATACCGCATTTTTGGCTTGTAGATCATTTGCTTGGTTTTGGTTGAGTTTGGTAGGATTTTTCTTAAATTTTCGATGGAAATAATTTTCTTGAGTGGCAACACTGGTCGGGACTATACGGCGGATGACTCATCAAATCTATGTCTTGAGTGCTCAAAAATGCAGATGTTTCGTATTTTTAAAGCATTTCTTTCGATCAATTGACACGAGTTTTTTTTTTTTTTGAGCGATTGACAAATTGTGTGGGATCCAAAGCGAACAAATTTTTCGACGGTCAAATGTTCATGCAATATTGAATGTATGATGGTCCCACTAATGTCTAAAGTTATTTCAATCTCACGATAGCTCACATGACTATCTTGCAATATTAGTTGGCGCACAGCATAAATGGTTTTTGGATCAACAACTGATTTTGGACGTTCTTCACGAAATTCGTCTTGGTGTAAACTACGAACTCGGTTGAATCCAACATACCATCGATAAACACTGGTCCTTGATGGAGCTTCATCGCCAAAAAGTGAATAAAGTTCATCGATGCACTGTTGTTGAGTTAATCCACGTCGAAAGGTGTAAAATATAATCGCATGAAAATGTTCACAATTTAATTCCATTTTTTGGGCGCGATAAATTTTTTAAGTTACTGTAAAGAACACAAATAGCGCTGGTACATCAAAACGTTTTAAGTACGTATAACCTCAAAAATGTTAAGCTTTACGATAGAGCTGTCAGTTGGCAGATTGCAACACAAGTGTTGTACAATCCCAAAATATAAAATGCAACCCTCGTAACGCAAATAATTTGAACTACCATTTAAAATAAAAAATCTTTTTTTATCAAGGAAAAGATCTTTCACCAAAGAAAATATTTCCTTTTAAAATTTTGATCATATTTAAAATAAGTTTGATTATCTTTCGCTTGAATCTTTAAAATAAAAACACACTTGAGTTTCCAATATCCTGCAATATTGTCCGGCTATATACCATTTTGTTCAATGCTTTCTATTCAAAGAATAGGATAGCAAAAATCTCTTAAAAGTAAGGCAAGCTGTATGATGTTGCTAAAAAGCATTTAACCAGCTAACAGTATCGTTATTTCTGATTCCCCAGGAATCTTCATCAGCGGGCTTCGTCAAATGGATCATGGTGCTTTACATACCAACCCAATTATAGTAGGTTGTAAAGTACACACTTGAATTTTAACAGGGGTGTTTTTAAATTCAACCTATTCAGAAATGCCAACAGCAACAAAAATCGTCGATATTTTTGAAATTATGTGACTCTTTGTGAACCGATAGCAAATTTAAATTCACCATTGAAAAATTCAACATTGGATGCAAAATATTATGGACAAAATTATGATTTCAATCGACAAAGTGGATATTTAATAAAATTTACTCTAGAAACCTTGGGTCTTAAATCTGGGAGTTTTATCTAAATCTTCATCGAATATTGACGAATACTGCAATATTGACGAATACTGCAATATTGATGAATACTGCAATATTGACGAATACTGCAATATTGACGAACACTGCAATATTGACGAATACTGCAATATTGACGAATACTGCAATATTGACGAAATATATCAAAGGATTTAAGATGGGTAATAGCACATTGCATACTGAATTTCGTGTAACTTAATGAAAAATTGCGGTCGCTACGTCCTCATATGTGTAAAGGATGTATATATGGGAGCTATATCTAAATCGGAACCGATTTGTGTCAAAGTTCAAAGCGTTTTCCTTTACGCTAAAAAAGTGATATGTGGAAAATTTTGTTACGATCGGGTAGGTTAGGTTAAAAAGAGGGTACGGATATTAATCCGCCCAGGCAACTATGAACATGCATCTAACTCTCTTTAGCGAAGTAAAAGAGAGTAAAGCCTTACTCTCCGCCATGCCGATACAAACTTATCATCAATGATGAGAACAACAAACACATCAACATTACCAAACTCTTTTCGCACTTGAACATTCTTTAAATGTCACGTCAAGTGCTTTCTTCTCTCTTACTGCGCTTAGGAGAGTAACAGAACTTAGGTATGTAAGACACCTTGATCAATTTGACAAAGGTGTTGATGAAGATGCGTAAAAGAAATAGCGATCCAGCATAGCAGTCAAAGCGTTTTGAATTAAAACACACACTTGCCCAACTTTTATAAGTTCTTTGCTATGCTATTCCTTGAATAGAAAGCATTGAATATGATCTGGAATAATCACAAAGATATGGGAACTGTATCTAAATCGTGAGGATTAAATGATAAATGATGAACATATATATGGGAGTTATATTGATTTTTGTACCGATTTCTTCCAATTTCAATAGCCTTGGTTTTTTATGCATACAACATTTCTGTGCCAAATTCAAATGATGGAATGAAAATTTCTATCTGTAATTTGTAAACAAATTAACATGAACCGACAGAAGGACAAAGCTAAATCGAAATCTGAGTCGATCCATGTACTTAACAAAGAATCCCTCTCTTCTCCTTTTGAATGTTTCAAACTAATTGACAAAGTTATAGTATCCAGTACCACAATCCTCCTAATGCTGGAAACTTCTCTCCAAAGAGGTGTCGCACTGCGGCACGCCGTTCGGACTCGGCTATAAAAAGGAGGCCCCTTATCATTGAGCTTAAACTTGAATCGGCCTGCACTCATTGATATGTGAGAAGTTTGCCCCTGTTCCTTAGTGGAATGTTCATGGGCAAAATTTGCAATTTTTACCACAGTAGTATTGTAGAGTATGCAAATGGAGTCGGTGTTATATCACATATTGCAACAATCCAACCAATCCGCTTTATATAACTTTTCCGCAACATTTAAATAGTTTTGTAATGCGAGTAAAATGTTCATAAATAGTCCTATACGCATTTAAACACACATTCCTCCAATCAGTAGAAACAAGCTTTGCCATATCGGAGATTTAATAACTTTTCATAGCATTGACTGCCATTGTTTGAATGGAAGGGTAGTGGTTATTACTCCATTATTCGTAAAGGGTGATTTTTTTGGGGTTAGGATTTTCATGCATTAGTATTTGACAGATCACGTGGGATTTCAGACATGGTGTCAAAGAGAAAGATGCTCAGTATGCTTTGACATTTCATCATGAATAGACTTACTAACGAGCAACGCTTGCAAATCATTGAATTTTATTACCAAAATCAGTGTTCGGTTCGAAATGTGTTCAAATTTTGACAAATTTTGTTCAGCGATGAGGCTCATTTGTGGTTGAATGGCTACGTAAATAAGCAAAATTGCCGCATTTGGAGTGAAGAGCAACCAGAAGCCGTTCAAGAACTGCCCATGCATCCCGAAAAATGCACTGTTTGGTGTGGTTTGTACGCTGGTGGAATCATTGGACCGTATTTTTTCAAAGATGCTGTTGGACGCAACGTTACGGTGAATGAACACATTTCGAACCGAACACTGATTTTGGTAATAAAATTCAATGATTTGCAAGCGTTGCTCGTTAGTAAGTCTATTCATGATGAAATGTCAAAGCATACTGAGCATCTTTCTCTTTGACACCATGTCTGAAATCCCACGTGATCTGTCAAATACTAATGCATGAAAATCCTAACCTCAAAAAAATTACCCTTTAGTTCTTTTATTGGCTGCGCGAAAAAGCAAATCATAGGCCGAAAAAGACCAATGACCGCAAAGGGATTTTCTTTTTTTATATTTTTTTTTTATTAATTTTTGGGAAGCAATCAGTATTGGTGGAGGGGGTCATTTCCATAGATACCCTTCCAATGCTCTTCAATGTCTTCTTTAGGTTTTTGAGTGCTTTAGTTGATGAGGTCATGTAATGGTCTTTGATACACTCTCTGTCTCATATAAAACCTCACGCTCAAGCTTTGGAGTGTCCTACCCCTTGGAGTTTGACATCTTAATTACTCCTGGACAAAAGTGTCCTCTTGTGTCGTTTAGAATTTCTACTTTGTAGAGTTGGAAATGTATAGGCTGCAAGAATAACACCACCAACAAACCCCTTACCTAGAGCAAAGAACTCAAAGGGGACCATTTTGCTAATGCATATGTCTGTTGTTGGCAAATATGTCCAACATCAAATCGTCCAAGCTCCCGCACCACCTTTTGAACTTTTAATTGCCTTTTAAGTCTTTCTTAATACACCACTATGAGAGTTCTTCAAATGGTCAACCAAACTTTGGCATTGCCGGCCAGTCTCTTTGGTTGAGTGAGAGGCCACACAACAACAATCAATTTAAAGGTGAAGATCTGACAAAGTAGTCATTTTGTTCACAAAGTACAAAGAAAAATGCTAAAGTAATTGGTTATTTAAGAATAATTTTGAAGTTCATTAAACGTAGATTGTTTAACATGACTTTGGTTTATTGTGAAGGTCAAAAGCAAAGAGGTTGTTTTTAATTAAAAACGGCGGCATTAATGCACTGAGTTTCTTTATGACGTGAGGGGGAAAAAAGAGAGGAAGAGGTGGAAAAAAGAGAGAATCTTTAAGCCACTTAAGTCACCAGGACCTGATGGAGCATAACCGGCAATATTAAAGAGTGAGGCGTACTACCTGGGAGGCCACCGTAGCGCAGAGGTTAGCATGGCCGCCTATGACGCTGAACGCCTGGGTTCGAATCCTGGCGAGACCATCAGAAAAAATTTTCAACGGTGGTTTTCCCCTCCTAATGCTGGCAACATTTGTAAGGTACTTCGCCATGTAAAACTTCTCTCCAAAGAGGTGTCGCACTGCGGCACGCCGTTCGGACTCGGCTTTAAAATTAAGGCCCCTTATCATTGAGCTTAAACTTGAATCGGACTGCACTCATTGATATGTGAGAAGTTTGCCCCTGTTCCTTAGTGGAATGTTCATGGGCAAAATTTGCAATTTGCATGTAAACCGATCTTGGGTCTTGACTTGTGGACCCTGTAGAGAGCTCAATTCTCATTCGATTTGACTGAAATTTTACACGTAGTGTTTAGGTATCACTTCCAATAACTGTGTTAAGTATGATTCAAATCGGTTCATAATCTGGTATAGCTGTGTTGAGCCAATATAGCGCGCAATTCTCCTCCGATTTGGCTGAAATTTTCCATGACGTGGTTTGTTATGTCTTCCAATAACCGTGCTAATTATGGCGCAAATCGGAACTTAACCTGATATAGCTGCCATAGAAACCGATCTGGGATCTTGATTTCTTGAGCCTCTAGAGGGCGCAATTCTCATCCGATTTGGCTGAATTTTGTACAACGGCTTTTCTCATGACCTTCAACATACGTGTCTATTATGGTCTGAATCGATCAATAGCTTGATACAGCTCCCATATAAACCTATCTCCGGATTTTGCTACTTGAGCCCCTATAAGGGCTGACGTAAGGGGAAAAAGCGTTGAGAATTTTTTAATTTTTTTAACCATTAATGGAATATAGCCGGCTTTATTCACAGTGTGCCTGAGACTTGCTTATACTCCGAAGGTTTGGCCGGAGGCAAGAGTGGTGTTTATACTCTAGCCCAGCAAAGCAAGTTATGCGACATCAAAGGCCTACAGACCTACAAGCCTTATTTACATTATTTTAATTGTTTTTGACAAAACATTTTTTCACTAGCCGAACGTGGAATAGCGTTCCAAGCGTCTCCGTCTTCCACGCTCATTCTAAAATCTCACCAAGTTTCGAGGTGCCTCCCAACACTTAATCTTTCCATCAGACTTTTGGTCGTCCCGGTTTGCGCGTACTATGATTGCCTTCAAAAGACTTCTTTACTGGAGCTTCTTCATCCATTTAGACAACATGACCTAGCCAACGCAGCCGTTGTATTTCGATACAGTTCGTGATTCATATGACGCCTATACATTAACGCAAACTGGTCCATATATTTTACGAAGAATATTTCTCTCAAGCACTCCAAGTACTGCCTCGTCAGCTTCTACAAGTAGTGCGCCTCAAAAAGTCCATCCGCTAAGTCCAGTTGTGGCATACTCTTTTCAACACTTCGGTCGGTATCTCACGAATAAATGCTCAATGTTGTCTTCCAATGCGTCAATTGAAGCGGGCTTGTCTGCATGGACATGAGATTTAAAATATCCACACAAAAAATTGTCTAAAAGCGTTAAATCCCACGATTTAGACGGCCAATTGACCGGTCGCGAACGTGAAATATAATGTTCACCGAACTCGCCTCTCAATAGGTCCATTGTTATGCGTGCTATGAGGCATGGGCCACTGTCTTGTTGAAACCACATGTCATACATCTCAAGCTCTTGCATTTTGGGCAAAAAAAGTTGGATATCATCTCACGATAGCTCTTACCATTCACAGTTACGTTACGATTGGCATCATTTTTGAAGAAGTACGGTCCAATGATGGCACCAGCCCATAAACCGCACCAAACAGTGACTGTTTCTAGATGCATTGATAGCTCTTGCAATGCTTCTGGCTGATCTTCACTCCAATATCGACAATTATGCTTATTTACGTACCTTTTGAGCCAAAAATGAGATTCGTCGCTCAATGGAAGAAGCGCGCAATGAACTTTCTTGACAGAGCAGGCATTTTGATAATAAAATTCAATAATTCGCAAGCGTTGTTCGTTTCTAAGACTATTCATGGTTAAATTATAGACCACGTACAAAGATAATAGCTAAAAAATCCCCCTTTGTAAGGCTTTTAGGGAGTTGATAATATCCATTTCGTCTTGTGTCCATTAAGTGCCAGATCCATTGATTCCCTTTCGATTTTCTCAAAGGCTGCAGTTACTACTTCCGGTGACCGACCTATGATATCGATGTCGTCGGCATAGGTGAGTAGCATGAGTTCTCCTGTGGGTAGTGTGACATATCTATTCACATCTGCTTCTCGTATAATCTTCTCCAGCAGGATATTAAAGAGATCAAGCGATAGGCTGTTTCTTTGTCTGAAAACTCGTTTGGTATTGTATGGTTCGGAGAGATTCATTCCTTTTCTTACTGATGAATGTGTTTCAGTAGGTGTCATCCTGCAGAGTCTTGTTAATTTTGCAGGGTTACCAAAGTCAGACATGGCTGGAAATGCCTTTAAAAGTTTAGAGCTATCTAAAGCGGCTTTGTAGTCAACAAAAAGACGGTAGGTATTGATTTGGCCTTCTCGGATCTTTTCCGGGATTAGGCGCAGTGTGAATATCTGGTCCATGGTGGATTTACCAAGTCCAAGGCGGATATTGTAGGCCCCATTTATCTCATTGACCTTAGGTTTTAATCTTTCACACAGTACACTCGAGAGTATCTTGTATGCGATGGGGAGGAGACTTGTTCTTCTGTAGTTGGCACATTTCGTCTTGTCTCCTTTCTTGTGTACGGGGCAAAATATGCTGAGGTTCCAATCGTCGGGTATGCGTTGTTCTAGCCTTCTCGCATGCATATGCCTTACAGCGTGTCGCCTCCGGTCTTAAATAGTTAAGCGGGTAACCCGTCGGCTCCTGCTGCCTTGTTGTTCTTTAGTCGGTTCACTGCTACTTGGACCTTATTCTGACTAGGAGTTCAACATTCTATACCATCATCAGGGATTGGTTCTGCGGTAACCTCTTCGTCGCCATCGGCGCACACTAGTAGCTGAGATGTGCCTGCACCAAAGCCATCGGTTTGATGTTTAAATATTGGGTTGCCCAAAAAGTTATTGCGGATTTTTCATATAGTCGGCGTTGACAATTTTTTTCACAGCTTGTAATTGCATTCTTTCTTCTTTCAGTTATCAGCTGTCATTTTAGCTTGCTTTAGAAAAATAGTGTAAAAAAAGTATATTTGATTAAAGTTCATTCTAAGTCTTATTAAAAATGCATTTACTTTCTTTTAAAAAATCTGCAATTACTTTTTGGGCAACCCAATATTTGGTAGATTTTCCGGACTTCATTCTGATTCCTGTACGTCTCATGTCGCTCACACTCACGTCTTTCATTTCCTCTTTCTTTATGCAGAATAGACGTTTCTCTCTCCTTTTCTCCTGATACATCCCCATTAGCTGGCGCATTGCATTCTTGGCTTCAGTAGCATTTCGACACTTCGACACTCCATGGTTTTTTTTGGGGGAGCCTCTATGCACCCGGCCTCAATGCAGTACGGCGCCATTATATCATCGGAAGAAGAAATGCTTTCATCAAGCAGTTGGGTCAGAAGAGTGGAGTATGCCTAAAAGCCTTACCATTCTTTTAATCAAAACCGTGGAGTGTATAGTTGACACCATGACAAAGAGTAGGACATCCAGCGAATTGCTCAGATATAATCAACATGCCTTTGTGAAGGGGAGATCGTAGAACCTCACCAGGTCGACATCGAGTGGGCTTTATACATTGCGAGGACCGACACATTGGTCCTTAGTCAAGTACTGGATGGACCGGGACGTTAGAGATTGGATAAAAAATATGCTTAGAAATTGGTTGACAAATTTTGGATACCCTGACAAAATATAATGGATATTGTGGCACAGGGCTCATGACACGAAGTCATATTTTCGCCACTCCTATTACGGATCCTGACTGGGGACTGATTTAAAGCCATCTGCTATGCAGGCGATGTGATATTACTTCTATGAAGTAGAGATCTAAATCAGCACAAACTCCGAAAGGGTATTAGAGACAGCACACGATAGGGCTAGACCTAGGAGTCTGAATGTTAACTTATAGACGACTGAAATCTGCCTGTTCACAAGGAAGACAAAGATGAGCCAATGTGATGAAGGTAGACCAACAGAACGACTTATATATCCAACAAGGGCAAATATTTGGGAGTGTCACGTATTGGAACGTACTGATAAGGCTTACAGGTGTTGGGCACTTTGTAGACAGGCCGTATGCTCGAAATTAGTCTTGAATGCTAGGATAGTCCACCGGCACGATAGGAGCATAATTAAACCCATACTAACTTACGCTTCAGAAACTTGATAAAATTCGATGAAGAAAAAGTGCACCACAAGGACTTCATGACAAAGAGTAAGACAATAATACAACAGGTTCAGAAAACATGATGTCCTGTCATAGACGCGTCAACGAGAACTCCGCTGGAAGAATGGATAGAGGATAGGAGCAAGTCGTACCATCGTAGTATTATCGAGGCGACGATAGGTATCTTGGATGGGTAACTATTTGGTTGCCCAAAAAGTAATTGCGGATTTTTCATATAGTCGGCATTGACAAATTTTTTCACAGCTTGTGACTCTGTAATTGCATTCTTTCTTCTGTCAGTTATCAGCTGTTACTTTTAGCTTGCTTTAGAAAAAAAGTGTAAAAAAGTATATTTGATAAAAGTTCATTCTAAGTTTTATTAAAAATGCATTTACTTTCTTTTAAAAAAACCGCAATTACTTTTTGGGCAACCCATAGAATGGGCAATGATAGGTAACTAAAGGGTGATTTTTTTGAGGTTAGGATTTTCATGCATTAGTATTTGACAGATCACGTGGGATTTCAGACATGGTGTCAAAGAGAAAGATGCTCAGTATGCTTTGACATTTCATCATGAATAGACTTACTAACGAGCAACGCTTGCAAATCATTGAATTTTATTACCAAAATCAGTGTTCGGTTCGAAATGTGTTCAAATTTTGACAAATTTTGTTCAGCGATGAGGCTCATTTCTGGTTGAATGGCTACGTAAATAAGCAAAATTGCCGCATTTGGAGTGAAGAGCAACCAGAAGCCGTTCAAGAACTGCCCATGCATCCCGAAAAATGCACTGTTTGGTGTGGTTTGTACGCTGGTGGAATCATTGGACCGTATTTTTTCAAAGATGCTGTTGGACGCAACGTTACGGTGAATGAACACATTTCGAACCGAACACTGATTTTGGTAATAAAATTCAATGATTTGCAAGCGTTGCTCGTTAGTAAGTCTATTCATGATGAAATGTCAAAGCATACTGAGCATCTTTCTCTTTGACACCATGTCTGAAATCCCACGTGGTCTGTCAAATACTAATGCATGAAAATCCTAACCTCAAAAAAATCACCCTTTACAATGGGCAACTTGGATAGGTAACTAGAAAGGGTTTCAGGTCGAATACCTGAGACCAGACTTGTGGTCGAGTGCGAGGCACTGCTGCTAGCGGACTAGTGTTGGAAACACAGAACTCTGTTATTGGCATCTGGATGTTCATGCTATACAGATGGACCATGAGACAGCAACTACGGCTATGAGACTCAAGGCGATGGAAGAAAGGATAGAGGATGGGAGCAAGTCGTACCGATGCGGTATAATCGAGGCAATGATAGGTGACTTGGATGGAATAGAAAAGGTTTCAGATCAGATACCTGAGACTACACTTGAAGTCGAGTGCGAGGGCCAAAGCTAATGGCCAGTCGGCCTAGGGAGAGAGCCCAGGGACTGAGACCTGTTTCCGACTGCCTGACCATAATAAGGTCCTGCAGCGGAAATCCGCCCGATGACGGAATACGTGAGGTGGTGTGCTGCTAACTTAAGTACCTCGAGCATGAACATCTTCACGAGCTGTAAGATGGCCTGCAGGGTTATACATCCAGAGTTGTGATATCAACGACGGTCTCTTAGTATCAGAAGAAGATTAACGGATTGCACAATAAGCTTAAAAATAATAAAAGAAGTAACGCATGGGCTGTGAAGGCCACAGGACTTGCGTCAACAAATTTGATTAATTCTGGGCCTTTCGGGGCGAGTTGAGGATGTAGGTGATGAATGCCTTTGTAAGACCGTTGAACAGCGAAATGGCGAAAAAGCAACGAAAATCCGGATCATATGAAGACGAGGCTATAGCTCTCGGTATCATAACGGGACACAAAGGACTACGAGCTCACTTATCGGTGCGGCAAGTGATAACATGTGTAGGGCATGCAGGGAAGATGATGAGACGTTAGAGCATTTCTTTTGTCGTTGCTCGGCTTTCGTGGCTTACAAACAACGGCACTATGGTGGGTACACAATATCAGATATGAACCAACATAGGGGCGTTGCCGAAAGTGGTTTCGTGGCTTACAAACACCGGCGCTAGGGTGGGGACACAATATCAAATATGAACCAACTTAGGGCGTGGTATGGAAAACATTAAGGATTTTGTATTGGGTTGCCCAAAAAGTGATTGCGGATTTTTCATATAGTCGGCGTTGACAAATTTTTCCACAGCTTGTGACTCTGTAATTGCATTCATTCTTCTGTCAGTTATCAGCTGTTACTTTTATCTTGCTTAAGAAAAAAAGTGTAAAAAAAGTATATTTGATTAAAGTTCATTCTAAGTTTTATAAAAAATGCATTTATTTTCTTTTAAAAAATCCGCAATTATTTTTTGGGCAACCCAATAAGTATCAGGAAATTCCTAACTTTTCGATTTTACTTTTTTTAGTAATTACAACACACACACAAGTCGATTACTGGCTTATGTCCATAGTGGCATGGAGCGGATTAATATCCGCACAAGGTTTTCAGCCTTACCTAACCTAAGTCTTACCATCGAGGTATAATCGGGGCGACGATAGGAAACTTAAATGGAAAAGAGGATAGAGTGGGCCTGGGATCTACATTAAGATCTGTTTCCGACTGCCTGACTGTATTATAGGTCGGAAATGTATGTCACATATGTCAGAGTTTCCGACAAGCCATCTCTGGTTGAGTATCCACATCCAGGAATTCTGGGACCAAAATGGAGTGCGTCCAAAGAGATCTGTTTCTGAGACGAATGGGTCTGACGGGACAGTTAAACAGGTGACATGTGTCGTGTGGTCCCAGGTCACAATCGTACAAAAATCCTGTACGTTGGCATCAATTCTTGCTCTGAAGCCTGCATCCGGCTGCATCTGCCGGATCGTAATTGAGCCAGGACTACTCTGGTTTGCCGGAGGAGGTAAATTTTTTTTAGGTGCAATGAGAAGAGGAGGTGTTATTCTCCAAGGACCACATTCACCCGGTAGCTGTTCACCGCATTTGCTACCGTGTCTGCATGAATGTTGTCTAGATCCGCTTGATCCAGAGATTCTCGCTTGTAACGCTCGACCTCACGCCCTAGATTATGTATTGGGTTGCCCAAAAAGTAATTGCGGATTTTTTTAAAAGAAAGTAAATGCATTTTTAATAAAACTTAGAATGAACTTTAATCAAATATACTTTTTTTTGCACTTTTTTTCTAAAGCAAGCTAAAAGTAACAGCTGATAACTGACAGAAGAAAGAATGCAATTACAGAGTCACAAGCTGTGAAAAAATTTGTCAACGCCGACTACATGAAAAATCCGCAATTACTTTTTGGGCAACCAGATCTATCTTAAGGCTTCTGATGATGATTTGAATAGTCTCCGCGATAACGGCCCAGAAGGTATTGCTTAGACAGCATATGGTTGTGTCTTCGTACGGGCAGAATCTTTATCTTCTGATGGTGATGGTGCACATGAGACCTGAGGAGATAGCCCGTTGCAGTTCGAGGGGCGTCATACTGACATATCTGAATATTATTCCACTGCGCGTCACAGAGACCACACTGGCGCTATATAACTTACCACAGAGTGGTTTATTGCTTTGGTCAACCAGATTTCTTTGTCAGCACTTTAAGTGCTGCCGGCGAGTGACTTAAAGACCTTGTTTCTAACTTTGACTTTATTGCAAATTGCTGTGGCATGTGGAGAGAATTTGTAAGAGCTATATAATGTGACGCCTAGTATTTTGGGACACTTCATGGTCGGAATTGTCACTTCGTCGACCATCACTTTTAGCTCCCTACTCACATCATGCGTGTATGTAGTGCAACATAGGGGTGGTCGGTAGGACGACTAGAATCCTATGGGGAGTTCCGGATCGTGAGAAGACGAAGCTTTTACTGAAAGGCATTAAGGAGGAGATCAGTATCACTTTCGGTGTCATAACGGGATGCATAGATCTAAGGGTCCACTTATACAGAATAGGTGCGACAAGTTATCCAACGGTCACTTACTTGTTGCTACGCAACGTGCCTTTCGCACTCGCTTTGAAATTCCTCCTCACAGACTCGTTACTGGCCGTAATTCGACTAAGTCATGGGTTAACTCGTTACGGGAATATGGAAGTATTGCAAAAGCCAGAAATGGACTTCAGACCATCAGATCTCCGGCAAATATCGAAAGAGTGAGGCAGTCAATTGTGCATTCTCACCGACGTTCGGCTCGCAAACACCCAGCTGCTATGGAAATTTTTCTAACACCGCTGTTCTCTTTTCAACCTTACCTTGCTTAAGGGGTAGTTTCCCAGCACTCTTAAGGCTATACTTCCGGATATCTCAACGACGGCGAAAGCACAAGAAACGAAACTCTGGCCTTGTACGGGAATAGCTACAAGAGAGCCATTGGCAAAAGTTTTGGGGTTTTGAACCGCCTATGACGCTAAAAAACTGGGTTCGAAACCAGGCGCGAGCATCAGCGATAAGTTCCACCCGGCCGAACCTAGTATACCCTCCACCATGGATTGAAAGACTTTCCAAATATATTGTATAAGAGCTAGATCATGCTATTAACCGATATGGATCGTACTTTTCATGGCTCTAAGAAGTCCTAGAAAAACACCATCTCCAAAATGTCTTCCAAATCGAGTAATATTGGGTTGCCCAAAAAGTAATTGCGGATTTTTCATATAGTCGGCGTTGTGAATTTTTTCACGGCTTGTGACTCTGTAATTGCATTTTTTCTTCTGTAAGTTATCAGCTGTTAGCTTGTTTTAGAAAAAAAGTGTAAAAAAAGTATTTTTGATTAAAGTTCATTCTAAGTTTTATTAAAAATGCATTTACTTTCTTTTAAAGAATCCGCAATTACTTTTTGGGCAACCCAATAATTGCTCCCTCCAGAGAACCGGTCGCCGCGGGAACATTGTAGCCATTGGCTAGCTAAATGCCCCAAAAACTCGCCCTCGCCCCTAGCAAGCAGAAGAATTTCCTTTTCAAATGCTCATTTCCTTGAGGACTTATCTGAATTAGCATGCATTGTTATCCTTATAATAAAATATGCTAAACTATATCAGTGATGCTACTTCATACCACACCAACTCTTTGTCCTCAAAGTCTGTCTTTTGCCACTAACACAAAATTTTGCCTTTAATATTCAATACCTTTGACGTAGTTTCTGATTTTCTTAATAAAGTCCTTGAATTGTTTCGGTGTTTATGTTTTTTTTTTTCTTTTCATAATTAAGCATCAAATATAAACACAGTTAAGTTTTTATCTCACACCATGGACCTAATGCCGTTCATATTAAATTGCCACCCATCTGGATAAGGAGACATTAAAACTTTTAGCCAAATGAGCAGGAAACGTAAACAAACAGTTACAGCAACAGCAACATCAACAAAAACTATAATAAAAATTTTATTTTTTCAAATAATCACCGAAATAATAAAACTCCACAACATCAACACCGATAAATGAACATCAACGTCTGGACAATCGCCTCAGGAGGAATCTAATGAAAAACTTTTTCGCTTTCTCTCACACTCCACCTCAAAAATCACAAACTCACCAAGGACATGGCATGAAGCAGGCAGCCAGAAGCTTAGGGATCAGCCACACTGGCATTCGGCCACCGAGCCATCATCCGCCATGTCGACAGGAGGACATTTACACCATAAAAATGTTAAAGTAACACCTTTTCATATTTTTGCCATTATGAAGTCATTGTCAAAATGAGTTTATTACACAATGGTGAAATAACAACAACAGCTACGAAGAAGACACTGAGAGAAAAAACCATTTCGGATGGTATGTTTGAAATGAAGCTAAAATTTTCTTCCAGCCATATTTCGAGAGGATCGATTAGTACATGACCATTTGAGAGCTGTGTCTAAATCTGAACCGAATTCGAGCAAACTTTATAGACATTGTGGAAGTCGTCGAGGAAAGCGTTGTACAAAATTTTGGGAAGATTGGTCAATAAATGCGTTTGCAGTGGCTCTAGGAGTGAAAATCGGGCGATATATATATATATGAGGACTATATCTAAATCTGAACCGATTTCGATGAAATTCACCTGTAATGTCGGGAGTCAGAAGATAATCTTTCCTAACAAATTTCAAGAGAATCGGTTAACAAGTGACCATTTTATTGCAGTATTACTGCAAATCGGACGAACATATTTTGGGTTGCCCAAGAAGTAGTTGCGGATTTTTCTTATAGTCGGCGTTGACAAATTTTTTTCACAGCTTGTGACTCTGTAATTGCATTCTTTCTTCTGTCAGTTATCAGCTGTTACTTTTAGCTTGCTTTAGAAAAAAGTGCAAAAAAAGTATATTTGATTAAAGTTCATTCTAAATTTTATTAAAAATGCATTTACTTTCTTTTAAAAAATCCGCAATTACTTTTTGGGCAACCCAATATATGGGAGCTAGATCCAAATCTGAAACGATTTTTTTCCAATTTCAATAGGCTTCGTCTCTAGGCGGAAAAAAATGCCCATACCAAATTTGAAGACGATCGGATGAAAATTGCGACCTGTAGTGTGTACACAAATTAACATGGACAAACGGACAGACAGACGGACATAGTGAAATCGAATCAGAAAGTGAGTCGATCGGTTTACTCATCAATGGGTCTATCTCTCTTCCTTTTGGGTGTTACAAACCAATTCACTAAGTTATAATACCCTGTACCACAGTATTGGTGTAGGTTATAACAAAGCTTTCATGGGCTTCAAACCCTCTATCGGCAGATCGGTCTGTATGGCAGCTATATCTAAATATAGTCCGATCTGAACCATATCTGGGTCAGATGTCAGGAGACTTAAATAAACCCACTGTTTCAAATTTCAGCGAAATCTGATAAAAAACAAAGCTTTTATGGGCTTCAGACCCTTTATCGGCAGATCGGTGTATATGACAGCTATATCTAAATATAGTCCGATCTGAACCATATTTGGGTCAGATGTCAGGAGACTTTAATAAACCCACTGTTTCAAATTTCAGCGAAATCGGATAAAAAACAGAGCTTTTATGGGCTTCAGATCCTTAATCGTGAGATCGGTCTATATGGCAGCTATATCTAAATATAGTCCGGTCTGAACCATATTTGGGTCCTATGTTGGCAGGCGTAAAATCACTCACCATTTCAAATTTCAGCGAAATCGGTTAAAAACTAAATCTTTTATGGGCTTCAGACCCTTAATCGGGAGATCGGTCTATATGGCAGCTATATCTAAATATAGTCCGATCTGAACCATATTTAGGTCAAACGTCAGGAAGTTTAAGCTAACCCACTGTTTCAAATTTCAGCGAAATCGGATAACAAACAAAGCTTTTATTGGCTTCAGACCCTTTATCGGCAGATCGGTATATATGGCAGCTATATCTAAATATAGTCCGATCTGAACCATATTTAGGTCAGATGTCGAAAGGCCTTAAGCTACACACTGTTTTAAAGTTTAGCGAAATCGGATGAAAAAAAAAAACATTTATGGTCATTAGACCCATTATCGGTAGGTCGGTCTACAATATATAGCAGCTATATCCAAATATGGTCTAATTTGGCCCGTTCAAGAATCCAACCAGCGTGCATCAACAGGACCTATCTGTGCCATATTTCAGCTCAATATCTTAATTTTTAAAGGCTCTAGACTGATAACAACAGATGGACGGACAGACACACGGACATTGTTAAATCGTCTTAAAATTGTACCACGGTCCGAAATATGTATACTTTGTAGGGTCGGAAATTGATATTACGATGTGTTGGAAACGGAATGACGAAATGAATAGGGGATATATATCCTACGGTGGTGGGTATAATAAAAAAAAATAAAAACAAACAAGTAAAGGCGTGCTAAGTTCAGCCGGGCCGAATATTGGGAACCCACCACCATTATTCTTAGGTTGAATGGGTTGCCCACCAAAGGTGAATTCACTCGGAGGCCAGTTTGGCCCATTGTGGTACCCTAGAGAGAGAAAGGGAAGAGAAATAAGATGTAAAACCTCGGACTTGAGGTTTTACATGAATAAAGGAAAAACACACAGAAAGGAGAACCCGAGCGGGGAGTGATGAAACGCCTGTCCCCACGCAAGCATGGATATATCTACGCCGGAGCTTATGGTACCCCCTTGTCGGAAATATGCTGTTCCTTAGAAGACATACCAGACGTACGTTCTCAAATTCATCCAGATCACAGAAGAAACGGATCCCCAGAAAGGAGATCATACGTCTCTGCAGACCCGGACAAGAACACAGCAAGTGCTCAATAGTCTCAGAAATCATTGTGCGGTATCCGCATGGGAGCCGCCATGCGGCCTAAGGCACAGTGTCCGGCTATGACCCCTGTCAAGATACCCATCGACCTCTTATTGAACGCCAGCAACTCCCTCGTCCTCCTCTGATCGATGACTGGCCATAGCGCCGTTGCAGTCTGGTAACCATCCACCGAGCCCACCGAAATAGGGCCGTAACAAAATTAAGAAACAACCCAAACTAAAATGAAATAAGACCCGAAAATTTGGGGCATTATACCATTTAAAAAAAAGCCTTAAAATGAAATAATATCCCAATAACTAGTCGATTTTCCTATGTCCGGCAAAGCTTTCGAAATATACTGCTCTCTGCTTTTGTTTAGAAGTTTGTAAAACTAAATAAACCACCAAAAATTTGGTTTGGGGCTTTATGTCATATCCAAATTTGGGTCTTATTTCATACGAAACAAAGCCCAAATATTTAAAATGAAATAAAGCCCCTATATAATGAAATACAGGTGCAATTATCGTTGTCATTCCGTTTATAACACCTCGAAATATAGACGATCGAGAATATATTGTATATACTTTATGGGGTCTTATACAGTATATATATTCTCGATCGTCTTGTCGGTCGAAATCACGATAAAGGTCGAACGCGTAAAGCTAGACGCTTAAAATTTTGTACAGACAAATAAGATTGATGTAGGTCGCTGGGGATTTCAAATGGGCCATATCGGTTCAGATTTACATTTAGGTCCCATAAATACCGATCTCACGTTTTGACTTCTTGAGCCCCTGGAAGCCGCAATTTTTGTGCGATTGGGCTGAAATTTAGCACGTAGTCTTCTGTTATGACTTCCAACAACTGCGCCGAGTACGGCCCAAATCGGTCTATAACCTGGTATAGCTCCCATATGAACCGATCTGCCGATTTGTCTCCTTGAGCCCTTACAAGCCGCTATTTTTGTCCGATTTGGCAGAAATTTTGCATGCGGTGTTCTGTTACGACTTTCAACAACTGTGCGAAATACGGTCCAAATCAGTCTATAACCTGATATAGCTCTTATGTAAACCAGTCTCTCGATTACTCTTGTTCGGTGCCTATAAGCTTTAATTTATGCTGGTAGTGGGTTCCCAAGATTCGGCCTGGCCGAACTTAACACGCTTTTGCTTGTTTTTGTATCATATATAAAAGTTTGGTGGAGGCCACCGTAGCGCAGAGGTTAGCATGTCCGTCTATGACGCTGAACGACTGGGTTCGAATCCTGACGAGACCATCAGGAAAAATATTCAGCGGTGGTTTTCCCCTCCTAATGCTGGCAACATTTGTGAGGTACTATGTCATATAAAACTTCTCTTCAAAGAGGGGTCGCACTCTGGCACGCCGTTCGGACTCGGCTATAATAAAGAGGCCCCTTATCATTGAGCTTTAACTTGAATCGGACTGCACTCATTGCTATGTGAGAAGTTTGCCTCTGTTCCTTACTGGAATGTTCAAGGGGCAAAATTTGCAATATAAAAGTTTGGGGTCTTATTTCATTTTCCGTTTGGGGCTTTATTGCATTTGGGCCTTTTTTCATACAGCCACTCTCTGTCTCTCTTATTCCCACTCACGCACTCTTCCCTACTCCTGCTAACTCACTCTCTCGAATTTTAACATGAAATATTTCTGTTAAATTTGTATACCCTCCATCATAGGATGGGGGTATACTAATTTCTTCATTCTGTTTGTAACTGCTCGAAATATTCGTCTAAGACCCCATAAAGTATTTATTTTCTTGATCGTTATGAAATATTAAGTCGATCTAGCCCTGTCCGTCCGTCTGTCCGTCTATCTGTCGAAAGCAGGCAAACTTTCGAAGGAGTAAGGCGAGCCGCTTGAAATTTTCCACAAATACTTCTTTTTAGTGTAGGTCGGTTGGGATTGTAAATGGGCCATATCGGCCCATGTTTTGACATAGCTGCCATATAAACCTGATGTAGCTGTAACATAAACCGATCTAGAATCTTGACTTCTTGAGCCACTAGAGGGCGCAATTCTTATCCGATTTGGCTGAAATTATGTACAACGACTCGCTCCCATGACCTTCAACATACTTGTCAAATATGGTCTGAATCGGTCTATAGCTTGATACATCGATCCCCTATAGATCATACGCTGCCATATAATCCGATCCTGGATCTTGACTTCTTGAGCCTCTAGAGGGCGCAATTATTATCCGATTTGGCTAAAATTTAGCATGACGTGTTTTCTTATGACTTCCAACTACTGTGCTTTGTATGGTTCAAATCGGTCCATAACCTGATATAGCTGTCATATAAACCCATCTTGGATCTTGACTTCTTGAGGCACTAGAGGGCGCAATTCTAATCCAATTTGGTTGAAATTTTGCAGGAGGAAATTTTGTTCGTTTATGGTTTACAACATTTTTGCTGAGTATGGTTGAAATAGGTCTATAACCGGATATAGCTGTCATATAAACCGATCTGGGATCTTGACTTCTTGAGCCTCTAGAGGGCGCAATTATTATCCGATTTGGCTGAAATTTTGCATGGGGTGTTTTGTTATGATATCCAACAACTGCGCCCAGTATGGTTCGAATCGGTCCATAACCTGATATAGCTGCCATATAAACCGATCTTGGGTCTTGACTTCTTGAGCCTCTAGAGGGCGCAATTATTATCCGATTTGGCTAAAATTTTGCAAGATGTGTTTTGTTATGGCTCCCATTAACTGTGCTAAGTATGGTTGAAATAGGTTCATAACATGATATAGCTGTCATATAAAACGATCTGGGGTCTTGACTTCTTGAGCCTCTAGAGGGCGCAATTTTTATCCGATTTGGCTGAAATTTTGCACGGCGTTTGTTGTTATGACATCCAACTACTGTGATAAGTGTGGTTCAAATCTGTATATACCCCGATATAGCTGCTATATAAACCGATCTGGGGTCTTGACTTCTTGAGCCTCTAGAGGGCGCAGTTATTATCCGATTTGAATGAAGCTTTGTACAAAGGCTTCTCCCATTACTTTCTATATATGAATTATGGACCATAAATTGATATAGCTCCAATAGCAATAGCAATTATTTTGTTGTATGCTTTGTTGGCCTAAAAAGAGATACCGGGAAAAGGACTTGACAAATGCGATCCATGGTGGAGGGTACATAACATTCAGCCCGGCCGAACTTAGCATGCTTTTACTTATTTTTGCTAAATTATAGCAACATTTTTTGATAATCATGTTAAAATTTTTTTTTTTTTTACAGTGTCAAAATCAAAAGCTTTGTCAACATTAACACAACAACAGCGCCTGTATATTGAAATAAAAGTGTCCTTTTCATTAAACGAAAACACGAACAACTTCAGAATTTGTTTGGGCTAAATAAAGCCGAAAAAGAAGGTTATTTTTTTTTTTTTTTTTTGCTTCCACCATTCCATTTGGCGATTCTGTCCAACAAAAGTTTCATTTTAGATGACAAAAAGCAGAAACATTTACACCCGCAGCGCACAAGCAGCACCAACGTGATGTCGCTGTGTATATCCTGTGGCGTTGCAAAAAAGGTAATTTTCTCTAATAATTCGGCTGGATTAGAAGGGAAATACTTTAGAGTCCATGCCGTATACGCGCTACGCGATGTGGTGATGCATTCTTCGTCTTTACGGTGAAGTATGACCCGGTAAGTGCCCAAAGAGAAAACAACGGAAGGACTCCCTTCTGTGTGGTCCTTGTAATTATTTCCATTAAGCGAAAAAAGAAAATGTACACCGCCGCCGTATGGACGACCATCGACCACCTTTTTATTGTGTCATGGGTGTTATTGTTGTTGTTGTTGTTCTCTGAGGCAATTGATACCGGATGATGATGGCTTTTAGCGCTTTTTGTTTTGTTGTTATTGGCGGTGGTGGGCTCCCTTTTGGATTTTTTTTTTTCTTTAATAAAATATGCGTGTGACACATTAACGCTGGACTTTTTTCTATTCCCGCTTATTGTGTTAAGGAAAATAAGAGGGAAAAGACGTTATACATTTTTTTTTTCATTTAATGCTTTTTATTTTGTTGTTGTGACTTTTTTAATTTTCCAATTCCACCTTGTTTGAATGTAGGTGAAGGAGGTAGGGCATTTCTGGAGGGGGAATTATCTGAACAGTGGTTTTGTTGTTGGGCTTTTGAAGAAATTTCTGTGAAACTTTGCCCCAAATTTGGATATTAGATTCAAATTCTGCTGGTATAAAATTTGGCCCCAGGAGATTACACCCCAAATGCGATATGAATATATGCCCCAAACAGGTATATGGAGAACAAAAGCAAAACTTTTTGGGCTCATTTAATCTTTTATGGGACTTTTTTC
This sequence comes from Stomoxys calcitrans, assembly GCF_963082655.1. Taxonomy (NCBI): domain Eukaryota; kingdom Metazoa; phylum Arthropoda; class Insecta; order Diptera; family Muscidae; genus Stomoxys; species Stomoxys calcitrans. The sequence continues at coordinate 59,922,706 of NC_081553.1, read as the reverse complement.
ATGAAGAAATTTGGGCCAAATCAGATTATCCTCCAGTACATATGAACCATCGGATGGGGATATACTGATCCAGTCATTCCGTTTGTAACACCTCGTAATATTCCACTAAGACCTCATGGGTATATAAATTCTTGATCGTCTCGACGTTCTGAGTCCACTGGAGGCCACCGTAGCGCAGAGGTTAGCATGCCCGCCTATGACGCTGAACGCCTTGGTTCGAATCTTGGCGAGACCATCAGAAAAAAAAGAAGCGGTTGTTTTCCCCTCCTAATGCTGGCAACATTTGTGAGGCACTGCGGCACGACGTTCGGACTCGGATATAAAAAGGAGGTCCCTTATCATTGAGCTTAAACTTGAATCAGACTGCACTCATTGATATGTGAGAAGTTAGCCCATGTGCCCATGTGGTTCATGGGCAAAATTTGCATTTACTTCTTATTTATGTAGGTCGTTAGGCAAATGGGCCATATGGATGTAGATTTAGATAAAGCTGCCATACAAACCGATCTCCAGATTTGACCTCTTGAGCCCTTACAAGCCGCAATTTTTGTCCGATTTTTTTTGTCCGAAATTTCGCATATGTGTTTCGGTTCTGACCTTCAACAACTGTGCTAAGTACGCTTCAAATCGGTCTATAACCTGATGTAGCTCCCCCAAAAACCTATCTCCCGATTTGACTTCTTAAGCCCCTGGAAGCCACAATTTTTGTCCGATTGGGCTGAAATTTTGCATGCGGTATTCCGTTACGGCTTCCAACAACTGTTAAAATTTCGGTCCAAGTCAGTGTACAGCCGGATATAGCTCCCATATAAACCAGTCCCTCGATTATTCTTGTTCGGTCTTGGAAGCTTTAATTTTTGCTGGTTTCACAACAGTTTGGTAGGTAGAATAAAATTATGCCATTCAAAAATTTTTTTTTTTGTATAAATTTTTAGCAGAATCCATGGTGGTGGGTCCCCAAGATTCGGCCCGGCCGAACTTAGCACACTTTTGCTGCTATTTTTATTTAATACAAGCTGAACCCGGCCCGCTTCGCTTCGCCTTCTTTAACTCTCTTAGGGTGGGTACACTTCGCCCTGAATGCTGATATCGAATTCTGGCCATTGTAGCCTATGACGCTGAACGCATTCCAATACTGGCGAAAACATCGGACATAGCGGTGGTTATCCCCACTTAATGTTTGCGACATTTGCGAAGAATAATGCAATGCATGGTGATTTAAAAAATTTTCCCCAGAGAGGTATCGCTCTGCGGGATGCCGTTCGGACTCGGCTATAAAAAAAGGTTCCTTATCACAAAGTTTAAACTTGAATGGGAAAGCATTCATTAATGTGTGAGAACTATGCCCCTGCTCGGTTCCTGGTGTTTTTAAAAATTAGGGTAATGAAAAATGCTTTTTAGGGGAGGGATGGCCCATTAGATAATTCGACTTAAATATTGATATCAAATTCGTTCCAAACACATCCAAATCCCTTTAATTTGAGACCCATATTGCCATGGGCGGTAAATATGAACCGTTTGGAGGGTGTTTTGAGGCTGGGGAGGCCACCGGTACTTTGCACTGAAAATAGATATCAAATTTGTTCTTTATTCCCCATGGAAATGAAGTTCAGTTTAAGGGGTGTTTTAGGGCGTACTCCAAAACGCTTGACTCCAAAATTGGATATCAAATTCGTTTTCTACTCCCAAAAACCTTTCATTTGAGTCCCATATTGTCGTAAGGGGTCAAATAACCCATTTGACGTATCTTTAAAAGGAAAAGCGCCACCTTAAATTGAACGCATATTTTAATGTCATATTCGTAATCTACTCCTTAATACCTTTAATTTTAGTCGCATATACCGATGGTCGGCTAATATGCCCATTTGGGGATATTTGGGGGTGGGCGACCTCCCATTACTTGGACCTATTGTTGTATGCCATATTTGTAATCTACTGCCTAATGCTTTTCATTTGAGTTCCATATTGACATGAACTTAGAATATATATGTTTTGGAGGGGTTTTGTGGTTGAGGAGTCCGCTGGGTACTTGGAACCAAATTTTTAATACCATATTCGTTTTCTGGTCTCCAATACCTTTCATTTGATTCCCTTATTGTGCCCATCGGACACCTTTCGGTTATGGGTGGCGTTTTTGGGGATAAGGGGGAGGGTCCGCCTCCACCCGATATCTAAAAATTATATAGCCTACACAAACAAACGGACACAATCTATGAAAATGTTAAGAAAATCGGTTCTGCCAAGTATCTTATAGCCATAATGGGTCTAATGGCGTTTTTGTGAGGTGGCGTGACCCCCTATACTTCCATCTGATTCGAAATCTACTCCCGAATACCTTTCATTTGAGCCCCATATTGAAGTGAACGTCCAATATGTGTGTTTGGGGGAGTTTTGGGGTTGGGGCGGCCCGATGGGTACTTAGACGCAAATTTTAAAACAATATTCGTATTCCACTCTCCAATACCTATCATTTGATACCTATATTGTCCCGATCGGTCCACTTTTAATTTTGAGTTGTGTTTTTGTCATAAGGGGGAGGGTCCGTCCCCTTTCCGATACCAAAATTTATATAGCCTATGTTTCCTACACAATATGCGAAAATTTGGAGAAAAACGGTTCTGTCTATACGGAACAAACAAACCAAGTCCCATATATCCGCATTTTTGGTAGGATGACCCCCAACACTTCAATCTGATTTTGTCTGGCCGATTCGAAATCTACTCCCAAAAACCTTTCATTTGAGACCCATATTGAAGTGAACGTCCAATATGTCTGTTTGATGGAGTCTTGGGGTTGGGTCGGCCCGCTGGGTACTTGGACTCAAATTTTAATACAATATTCGTATTCCACTCTCCAATACCTTTCATTTGATACCTATATTGTCCCGATCGGTCCACTTTTGATTTTGGGTTGTGTTTTTGGCATAAGGGGGAGGGTCTGTCCCCCATCCGATACCGACAAACTATAGAGCCTATGTTTCCTTCCAGACCAACCTACACAATATGCGAAAATTTCGAGAAAATCGGTTCTGCCGTTTTTTAGTCTATACAGAACAAACAAACCGAGTCCCATATATTCGTGATTGGCGAATGTGCCCATTTTGGGCATTTTTGTGGGGGTGGGGGACCCCCTATACTTCGACATGAACTTGTATGCAAGATTCGTTATCTACTTCCGCATAATTTTCATTTGATACCCATGTTGTCATTATCGGTCCATTTTTGATTTTGGGTGATGTTTTTAGGGTAGGGGTGGAGGGTCCGCCTCCTCCCGTTATCAATCAATTATAAAGACTATTCCTATTTCCGAGTACCTTTCATTTGAGTCCCATATTGTCATGATCATCAAATAAACCTATTTTAAGGGGTTTTGTGACTGAGGCGGCTCCCTAGGTACTTGGATCCAACTTTTATTATGAAATTCGTTCTCTTCTCTCGAATACCTTTCATTTGAATCCCATATTGCCCCGATCGGTCCACTTTTATTTTTGGGTAGTACTTTTGGGGTAAGGGGGAGGGTCCGCCCACCTCCCGATATCAAAAAATTATATTCAGATTTATCCTTCCACACCAACCTACACAATCTGTGAAAATTTCAAGGTAATCGGTTCAGCCGTTTTTGAGTCTATACGGAACAAACCAACAAACACAAATTGAATTTTAAATATAAGATGTGGTGGGTATCCACAGGTCGGCCCAGCCGAACTTAATGCCTTTTTACGTGTTTATATTTTTATACCCTCCTTAACTACTTGAAATATTCGTCTGAGACCCCATAAAGTATATATATTCTTGATCGTCGCGACATTTTATGTCGATCTAGTCATGTCCGTCCGTCCGACCGTCCGTCTGTCCGTCCGTCTGTCCGTCTGTCCGTCCGTCTGTCCGTCCGTCCGTCTGCCTGTCGAAAACACGCTAACTTCCGAAGAAGTACAGCTAGCCGCTTGAAATTTTGCAAAAATACTTCTTATTAGTGTAGGTCGGTTGGTATTGTAAATGGGCCATATCGGTCCATGTTTTGATATAGCTGCCATATAAACCGATCTTGGGTCTTGACTTCTTGAGCCTCTAGAGGGCGCAATTCTTATACGATTGAAATGAAATTTTGCACGACATGTTTTGTTATGATTTGCAACAACTCTGCCAAGTATGGTTCAAATCGGTCCATAACCTGATATAGCTGCCATATAAACCGATCTTGGGTCTTGACTTCTTGAGCCTCTAGAGGGCGCAATTCTTAACCGATTGGATTGAAATTTTGCACGACGTGTTTTGTTATGATATTCAACAACTGTGCCAAGCATGGTTCAAGTCGGTCCACAACCTGATATAGCTGTCATATAAACAGATCTGGGGACTTGACTTCTTGAGCTTCTAGAGGGCGCGATTCCTATCCGATTTGGCTAAAATTTTGCGTGATGTATTTTATTCCTACTTTCAACAACTGTGTCAAATAAGGTTCAATTCGGTTCATAACCTGATATAGCAGTCATATAAACCGATCTGTGGACTTGACTTCTAGAGGTTCTAGAGGGCGCAATTCCTATCCGATTTGGCTGAAATTTTGCTGGATGTATTTTATTCTTACTTTCAACAACTGTGTCGAATAAGGTTCAAATCGGTTCATAACCTGATATAGGTGCCATATAAACCGATCTATGATCTTGACTTCTTGAGCCTCTAGAGGGCGCAATTATTATCCGATTAGCCTGAAATTTTGTACAACGGATCCTCTCATGACCATCAACATACGTGTTTATTATGGTCAGAATGGGTCTATGGCCTGATACAGCTCCCATATAAATCGATCTCTTTATTTTACTTTATGAACCCCCAAAGGGCGCAATTCTTATTCGATTTGGCTGACATTTTACACAGGTCTCCAACATATAATTTAATTGTGGTCCAAACCGGACCATATCTTGATATCGCTCTAATAGCAGATCAAATCTTTTCTTATATCCTTTTTTGTTTTTGCCTGAGAAGAGTTGTCGGGAAAAGAACTCGGCAAATGCGATCCATGGTGGAGGGTATATAAGATTCGGCCCGGCCGAACTTAGCACGCTTTCTCTTGTTTTTTTTTTTATATATATTTTTTGTTTTTTTTTTTTTTAAGATATTTTACCTAAAAACATGTTCTAAATTTCATTTTTGTAGAAAGTTTCCACTGTTCTCTTACGAATATAATTTCCTTATAGCCTTAAAAAATCTAAATTGAATTATTTGTTCATCTCAGTTCCACTCCGTTCACCTTCCCCCGTTTCATATTCAAAGTAAAAGTAAAGTACTTTTCACCTCTTTTTATAAACTTTAGTCCTTCATAACAACCTTAGCCGCTTTAATGCATTTGGTTTAACAGAAGAAACCTTAAGAAAAATGCCAAAGAATTTCCTACTTTCAGCAGTGGCTTTTTAAGTAAATTGAATTTCTTTGGCATTTTTTTTATAGAAAAGGTCGACAATATTGCTCTGGCCACTTTGCCAGACTAACGGTGGATTCGACACAATCAAGAGGGAGCAAATTAAAAAGAAATTAAGCCAATTTGCCATACTTTTTCACTTTTTTTTATCGCACATCCGACCGACCGACCTTATTTTGGTGGGGTGGTATAGAGCCATTCCTTATGTTGGCAACTTTGGTCTTGGGTAGGAGAAATGAAATTTGCCTTCCTATGCTGTGTAACGAGGTCAATTTTGAAATTAAGCCAACTTACCGCCACTACCTTCCTTCTGGAGATGTTGTGCCTGGCTTTGTGGAGATCTTAGCATTGGTCTGCGATAAGTAAATTGGGATACTTGTTGTCTTAGTGCCATTGAACATTTGAATGTCGTAAATCTTTTGGTCATAAATACCACCGCAGTGGTATCCGTTAACCAAAAGGGACTATAAAAAGTGCGCGTAACATTTTCTTGGCATCTTTGTCACATTGTGATTTTCTTAAGTGATTGTGTTCATTTCGGGGAGATTGGGGATGAGAGGTTACCACTGCACAATGGGCCAAAGAGGATGGGTAAACGGAAAATGGCTGAAACAGAGAATAAAAAAATTAATATGACTCAAAGTTGTATTCAAAAAAAATATTTAAAAAAATGCTATGAGATGCTCGTTTTATCAGAAACCAAATTTTAAAGAAATTTTCTAGAAAATGCGATTGAGACTCTGGTAGAAAATAACAAAATGCTCTGAAGGAGGCCATCGTTTAACACATTTTCATTGACGATGAAAGCTTGGGACCGAATCCTGGGAAGAAAATCCCAGAAAAATTTTTCAGCGGTGCTGGCGTCATTTTTCAGGTAGTCAGTCGTCTAAAACTTCTCTACTAAGTTGTGTTTCTCTGCTGCGCGCCATTTGGACCGCCAATGAAAACGAATCCCCTTATCATTGAGCTTAGTTTTAATTCTTTATATGAGAGGAGTATCCTCAATGTTCTCTAATGGAATGTTTATAGGCAAATCGACCTATGCCTCAAGAATCAACACTTCGTCCACAAAAAACTAAACTTTTTGGTGCAGTTTTCATGCCGGCGTCGTCATTGGGACATACTTCTTCGTCGACGAAGCCAAACGTCACGTAAACGTGAATGGACAACGCTACCGCACCATGTTCACCGAATATTTTTGGCCTGAATTGGAAGATATGGAACTGGACAACATGTGGTTTCAAAAGCACGGTGCACCAAGCCACACAGCACACGTTACAATCGATTTATTGAAGAGTTAGTTTGATCAGGAAATGGCCCAGCATACGTCAAATCCAACAAGACGACGACATTGGAAGAGCTTAGAGCCAACCTTAAACGGGAGATAGCGACCGTTTCGGCTGAATTGTGTCACCGATTCATCGAAAATTTGGTTCAACGTATTGACAAACGCAAACGTGCCCGCAATGGCTATATGAACGAAATCGAGTTCCATTCATAAATGTTTTGATTGCACTGCAAACCTTTCATTTGAGTCCCATATTGTGATAATGGGTCAAATAACCCATTTGACGTATCTTTAGAAGGAAAAGCGCCAACTTAATTTGAACGCAAATTTTTAATGTCATATTCGTAATCTACTCCTAAATACCTTTAATTTTAGGCCCATATAGCCATGGTCGGCTAATATGCTCATTTGGGGGTATTTGGGGGTGGGCGACCTCCCATTACTTGGACCAAATGTTTTATGCCATATTTGTAATCTACTGCCTAATACTCTTAATTTGAGTCCCATATTGATATGACCTTCCAATATATCTGTTTAGAGGAGTTTTGTGGTTGGGGGGCCCGCTGGGTACTTGGAACCAAATTTTTAATACCGAACTCGTTTTCTGGTCTCCAATGCCTTTCATTTGGTACCCTTTGGTTATGGGTGGCGTTTTTGGGGTAAGGGGGAGGGTCCGCCCCCTCCCCGATATCTAAAAATTATATAGCCTACACAAACAAACGGGCACAATCTATGAAAATGTTAAGAAAGTCGGTTCAGCCAAGTACCAAATAGTCATAATGGGTCTAATGGCGTTTTTGAGGGGTAGCGTGACCCCCTATACTTCGATCTGATTTCGTATGCCAGATTCGAAATCTAATCCCGAATACCTTTCATTTAAGCCCCATATTGAAATGAACGTCCAATATGTCTGTTTGGGAGAGTTTTGGGGTTGGGGCGGCCCAATGGGTACTTGGACTCAAATTTTAGTACAATATTCGTATTCCACTCTCAAATACCTTTCATTTGATACCTATATTGTCTCGATCGAACCACTTTTGATTTTGGGTTTTGTTTTTGGCATAAGGGGGAGCGTCCGTCCCCCCTCAGATATCGAAAAATGCGACATTAAAAGAGCTAAGAGCCAACCTTAAACGGGAAATAGCGACCGTTTCGGCTGAACTGTGTCGCCGATTCATCGAAAACTGGGTTCAACGTATTGACCGTTGCAAACGGGCCCGCAGTGGCTATATGAACGAAGTGGAGTTCTATTCATAAATGTTTTGATTGTACTTTAAATCGGCAAAAAAAACCGGTTTAAGTTTTAAGATTTTTAAAAACCCGGTTAAACTGGAGGAAAAAATACTGCAGAAGTTGCCCCTCGGCTTAAGAGAAGAAAGGCGGATTGGGAGAAATTTCGGCACAAAATCGACGTGCAGTCTATCACTTCTAGAAATTGGTTCGTGGACCATAGTTTCAGCCTTGGAGAAAATACTGCAGAAGTGGTCCCTCGGCTTAACAGGAGAAAGGGGGATTGGGATAAATTTCGGTTTAAATTCTGCACGTCTATCCCTTCTAGACCAGGAAAGGAAGTGAAAACTACGGAGGATATAGACACAGTAGTCAAGCGGATCACGAAGGCCCTGATTGACTCGCTTGTGTCAGCATGTCCTTGTGCCAAGCCAAGGGGCAAACAGCGAGCGCCATGAGGTGGTTGGTCTAAGGAAGGACTGCAGAAAACTCTTCAACTAAGCAAAAGCCACAAAAGCACCACACGATTGGGACATCAAAAGGCAGAGCTAAGAAAGTATAAGGGCGAGCTGAGAAAGGCTCAGAACAAATCCTGGGTAGAATTCTGCAGCTCCGTGGAAGATACATCTAAGGCCTCTAGACTAAGGAAGATTCTGTCCTCGAGACCTATAACGGTAGGAGGCCACCGTAGCGCAGAGGTTAGCATGTCCGCCTATGACGCTGAACGCCTGGGTTCGAAACCTGGCGAGGCCATCAGAAAAAATTTTCAGCGGTGGTTTTCCCCTCCTAATGCTGGCAACATTTGTGAGGTACTATGCCATGTAAAACTTCTTTCCAAAGAGGTGTCGCACTGTGACGCGCCGTTCGGACTCGGCTATGGAAAAGGAGGTCCCTTATCATTGAGCTTAAACTTGAATCGGACTGCACTCATTGATATGTGTGAAATTTGCCCTTTGTTCCTTAGTGGAACGTTCATGGGCAAAATTTGCATTTGCAATTTGACCTATTACGGTGGGGTATATTCGGAAGTCAGAGAATATATGGACAATGTCTAGTGAGGAAACGCTAGAGCTACTCGTAAAGGGTGATTTTTTTGAGGTTAGGATTTTCATGCATTAGTATTTGACAGATCACGTGGGATTTCAGACATGGTGTCAAAGAGAAAGATGCTCAGTATGCTTTGACATTTCATCATGAATAGACTTACTAACGAGCAACGCTTGCAAATCATTGAATTTTATTACCAAAATCAGTGTTCGGTTCGAAATGTGTTCATTCACCGTAACGTTGCGTCCAACAGCATCTTTGAAAAAATACGGTCCAATGATTCCACCAGCGTACAAACCACACCAAACAGTGCATTTTTCGGGATGCATGGGCAGTTCTTGAACGGCTTCTGGTTGCTCTTCACTCCAAATGCGGCAATTTTGCTTATTTACGTAGCCATTCAACCAGAAATGAGCCTCATCGCTGAACAAAATTTGTCAAAATTTGAACACATTTCGAACCGAACACTGATTTTGGTAATAAAATTCAATGATTTGCAAGCGTTGCTCGTTAGTAAGTCTATTCATGATGAAATGTCAAAGCATACTGAGCATCTTTCTCTTTGACACCATGTCTGAAATCCCACGTGATCTGTCAAATACTAATGCATGAAAATCCTAACCTCAAAAAAATCACCCTTTAGATATACCTTTCCTGGGAAATTCTCCAATCCACAACGTGGCACCAGAAGAGGTTGTCAGTGGTATGCATTCGTCGGAGACTATTGTGTATGAGCCGAAAATCCTTTGGGCGATAAGAAATTTCGACTCCTTTTTAGAAGCCAGGCCCTGATTATGCTGATTATATATCACCGGTTGAATTACAAGCTGTTTCTGATAGACTGGTTCCTCAGCTTAGGTAGATATACTCTGCATGTATCAGCATGTAGGATGGGGGACACGAAGATCATTTTCATTCCGAAAGCGGGAAAACCTTACCACACAAAGGCGAAAGATTTGCGTCCCATTAGTCTGTCATCATTTATGCTGAAGACCCTTGAGAAGTTGATAGAGACATATCGTAGGTCAAAGATCTCTGGAGATCGCCTGTCACGGCAGAAGCGGGCATATAGTAAAGGCAAATCCACTGAAACAGCCTATAACGAGCTAGTCGGGTACATGGAGATTCTCTCGCTGTCAAGGAATATACAATGGTAGCATTTCTTGACATTGAAGGTGCTTCCAATAATGTAAAACCGACGTCAATCCTAAAGGAGTTGGAGTTTCTAGGCATCAACTCTACCGTAAGAAAGTTTATTAATAACTGACTTGCTAAATGATGCATTAAGGTAGGCTTGGGATCTGTGGATCTAAAAAGATGGGTCAGCAAAGGAACAACTCAAGAAGATGTACTGTCTCCTTTACTATGGAATATAGCCATTAACAGTTTATTATTGTCTCTCGAAGAAAAAGGTGCTGATGACATGGCAATTGCTGTTAGGGGAAAGTTTCCCAGCACTCTAAGAGATATACTTCAGGAAGCTCTACGTGCAACAGCAAAATGGGCCACCGAATGAGGTCTAGGTGTAAAGCCGTAGTTCTAGGTGTAAAAAGTAGTTCTTTTCCGCAGGAGATATAAGTTGCCCACAATGGAACCTGTCTCCTTGGGAGGAGAGAATGTTCCATTTACAAAAAGTGCAAAATACCTGGGTGTTTTGCTGGACAGGAAATTGAACTTCAAACCCAACATTTTGGAAGAACCGAGAAAGGCCACTCTTGCCCTATACCCTTGCAAGAGAGCCATTGAAAAGAGGTGGGGGTTTAGATGCACTGGGTATATACTGCAGTTGTCAGACTTATAATGCTATATGGTGCTGTGGTCTGGTGGACGGCGCTTCAAAAGTCCACCTACTGTTCAACAGTAAACAGTATCTAGAGGATGGCTAGATTGTGCATCAAAGCCGAACTGAGAACGACACCATCTGATGCACTGCATTTATTGCTACATCCGATGCCCCTGGACATTTTGGATAGACCACTGCAGTGAGGCTAAGGGAGCCTTCACTTTGGTCATGTAGGGGCTACGGACACTGTGTTATCCTTGATACAATGTCCGATGTTCCAGGCAGTGTGGATTACACCCTACCTGAGCCGCTTTTTGATATTAAGTGCTGTACCACTATTCCTGATAGCACCGATTGGAACTACGATATCCCTGGTAATAGAAGTTACATAGACTTCTATACGGAGGGTTGCAAACTAGACGACTAGGTGGGCTTTGGGCTGTACTCTGAAGATCTTGAACTGGTTATATCGAAAATGTTACCCGTACACTGCAGTGTGTATCAAGCGGAGATTTTTGCAATTAAGGAAGTGGTGGAATGGCTACGATATAATGTCATTACGACGGTTGGCATAAATATCTTCTCAGACAGCCGGGCAGCCATTAAATCCCTGAACACAATAACCGCCCACCACTGTGGCAGATCGCTCAACGAGATAACTGAACAGTTCAAAATTCAACTGTTCGGGGTGCCGTGCCACAGAGATATCCCAAGTAATTGTAAAGCGTAAGAGTTTGCGAAACTGGGAACTGCCTTACACATTCCAAGGAAACTGGAATCTGTGGGTATGCCTCTAGCGACATGTAAGCTAAGTTTTTAGGACCAGGCCCGAAGGATAACGAATGATAGATGGTCACAAAGAGGGGACTGTGAGCATTCCAAAACTATGTGGCCTTATCTAGACTTGAAGAGGTCTACCGCTTTGCTGTCATTGGCTAGAACAGACATCTCAGTCATTATGTCTGTCATGACAGGTCACTGTCTAATCGGAAACCATTCTGACAGACTGAAGGTTGCCAGCAACGACTTTTGCAAAAGCTGTAAGGACATCGAAGAAGAAGAGACTATAGAACATCTGCTGCGTGTGTGTGCCGCACCAGCAGTCTAAAGGAGTTACACTTTAGGTTCTCATTTCTTTGAGAAGCTGTCTGATTATTCGTCTGTCGAATAAAGCTAGCCGTTTGAAATTTTGCAGAAAAACTGAATGGACCAAATCGGTCTATGTTTTAATATAGCTCCCATATAAACCGATCCTGGGTCTTGACTTCTTGAGCCACTAGAGGGCGCAATTCTTATCCGATTTGGCTGAAATTAAACATGACGTGTTTTGTTATGACTTTCAACAACTGTGCCAAATATGGATAAAATTGGTCTGTAACCTGATATAGCTGCCATATAAACTGATCTTGGATCTTGACTTCTTGAGCCTCTAGAGGGCGCAATTCTCGTCCGATATGGCTGAAATTAAGCATGACATGTTTTGTTATGACTTTCAACAACTGTGCCAAGTTAGGTTCAAATCAGTCTTTAACCTGATATAGCTGCCATATAAACTGATCTTGGATCTTGAGTTCTTGAGCCTTTAGAGCGCGCAATTCTTATCCGATTTGGCTGAAAGCAAGCACGACGTGTTTTGTTATGACTTTCAACAACTGTGTCAAATATGGATAAAATTGGTCTGTAACCTGATATAGCTGCCATATAAACTGATCTTGGATCTTGACTTCTTGAACCACTAGAGGACGCAATTCTTATCCGATTTGGCTGAAATTTTGCATGAGGTGTTTTGTTATGACTTCCTCCTCTTACTTGTTTCTTAGTAATTTTGTCTTTGGAGAAAATTTGTTTGTTGTGTTTTTTAGTTTTTGTGTTTCCATCCCATTGTGCTTCTCATCAGCATGTTCTCTGCAGATATTTGAATTCCTTTTTTACATTTTTGGCGTTAAAATTTTGGACTTTTTTCGCCCCAATCTTCATTTCAGCTCAGCTCAGCCTTGCACATCTCATTTCAGTTGAGTTCAATTCCATTCAATTCAATTAGTTACACTTGAGTGAGTGGTTAATACGGACAGACCAATACCCATGCGAGTAAAATGCTACCAAATAGAACTGTACCGAAGCTTTCTTTTCAAATCTGTTCTGGTTTAGAAGCATCAAAGAAGAATTTAAATTTGGACAAAGATGTCTTAAGTTGTCGTTTTTCTTTTTTTTAATTCAAAAAAAAACTTAAGGTGGTTTTGTCCCACATTCAGATGCGTGTATTGTGGTCTGTCGTTTAATTTTTCTGTCACTGAAAGCTGGCCATTGCCATTGTATCTATCGCCTATTGTTGTTAGAGCTTTATACCGCTGAATTTATGGCCAATTTGGCAGCTGTCTTTATTGCTGATACTTTTGGTCACTTTTATGTTCGATTATAGAAGATACAGCTTTGGTTTTTTTTTACAGAAATGTTTTAATTGACATTGTGTGGGGCAATTTCTTGGTGATTACTATAAATAATATGGGGTATTGTTAAAAAGAGATTTGTATTTTTAAAGGATTTTAAACCCCTTTGGCATCTTGTGACATGAGCGATTTAAATTAACTCCAATCTACTTTACATTTGACATGTTCCTTGATTTGATAATGTGGTACTCATCGAGAAAAGCGTTGTGCAAAATTTTGGCAAGATTGGTCAAAAAATGCTCTTGCAGAGGCTATAGAAGTGGAAATCGGGCGATATACATATATGACAGCTATATCTTAATCTGAACCGATTTCTATGAAATTCAACGATAATGTCGAGAACCAAGAGAAAATCCTTCATGCCATATTTCGAGAGCATCGATTAACAAATGACCATTTCATTGCAATATTACTGCAAATCGGACGAGAATATATTTATGAGAGCTATGTCTAAATCTGAACCGATTTCGAGCAAACTTTATGGACATTGTGAAAGACGTCGAGGACAGCGTTGTACAAAATTTTGTCAAGATTGGTCAATGAATGCGCTTGCAGTGGCTCTAGAAGTGGAAATCGGGCGATATATATATATGAGAGCTATATCTAAATCTGAACCGATTTCCATGAAATTCACTAATAATGTCGAGAGTCATAGGAAAATTCTTCGTGCCAAATTTCGAGAGATTCGCGTAACAAATGACTATTTAATTGCAGTATTACTGCAAATCGGGCAAACATATATATGGGAGCTATATTAAAATCTGAACCGTTTTTTATGCAATTCACCTGTAATGTCGAGAGTCATAAGAAAATCCTTCCTGCCAAATTTCGAGAGAATCGGGTAACAAATGACCATTTAATTGCTGTATTACTGCAAATCGGACGAACATATATATGGGAGCTATATCCAAATCTGAACAGATTTCCACGCAATTCACCTGTAACGTCGGAAGTCGTAAGAGAATTCCTCCTGCCAAATTTCAAGAAAATCTGTTAACTAGTGACCATTTAATTGCAGTATTACTGCAAATCGGATGAACATATATATGGAAGCTATATCCAAATCTGAACCGATTTCTATGCAATTCACCTGTAATGTCGAGAGTCCTAAGAAAAACCTTCCTGCCAAATTTCCAGAAAATCGGTTAATAAATGACCATTTAATTGCAGTATTACTGCAAATCGGACGAACATACATCCAAATCTAAGCCGATTTTTTCCAATTTCTATAGGCTACGTCTCTAGGTCGAAAAACATGCCCATACAAAATTTGAAGACGATCGGATGAAAATTGCGACCTGTAGTTTGAACACAAATTAACATTGACAGATGGACAAACAGACAGACGGACAGACAGATAGATAGACAGACGGACAGACAGACGGTCAGACGGACAGACGGACAGACAGACAGACAGACGGTCAGACGGACAGACAGACGGTCAGACGGACAGACAGACAGACGGACAGACGGACCGATAGACAGACGGACATAGCTAAATCAAATCAGAAAGTGATTCTGAGTCGATCGGTATACTTATCAATGGGTCTATCTCTCTTCCTTTTGGGTTTTACAAACTAATTCACTAAGTTTTAATACCCTGTACCACAGTAGTGGAGTAGGGTATAACCAATAATAGCGTGCTAAGTTCGGCCTGGCCCGAATCTTAAGTACCCTCCACCATGTATCGCATTTCTCGAATTCTTTTCCCTGCATCTCTTTTTAGGCGAAAAAAGGATAACAGAAAAGATTTACTCTGCTATTAGAGCGATATCAAGATATGGTCCAAAAAAATTGCAAAATTTCATTCCAATCGGATTAGAACTGCGCCCTCTAGAGGTTCAAGAAGTCAAGATGCCAGATCGGTTTATATGACAGCTATATCAGGTTATGACCCGATTTTAAACATACTTCGCACAGTTGTTCAGAGTCATAATAAAATACGTTATGCAAAATTTCAGCCACATCGGATAGGAATTGCGCCCTCTAGGGGCTCAAGATGTCAAGACCCAAGATCGGTTCATATGGAAGCTATATCAAGTTAGGAACCGATTTGAAACATACTTCGCACATTTGTTGGAAGTCACAGCGATATACGTCGTGCACAATTTCATTCCAATCGGATAAGAATTGCGCCCTCTAGAGGCTCAAGAAGTCAAGACCCCAGATCGGTTTATATGACAGCTATATCAAAACATAGACCGATATGGGCCATTTACAATCCCAACCGACATACGCTAATAAGAAGTATTTTTGCAAAATTATAAGCGCCATAGCTTTACTCCTTCGAAAGCTAGCGTGCTTTCGACAGACAGACGGACGGACGGACGGACATGGCTAGATCGACATAAAATGTCACTACGATCAAGAATATATATACTCTATGGGGTCTCAGACGAATATTTCGAGTAGTTACAATCAGAATGACGAAATTAGTATACCCCCATCCTATGGTGGAGGGTATTAAAAGAGGAAATATTCAAGTTTCTTGTTCTTTAGGTATTTTGAAAAAAAACGTATTCCAAGATAAGAAAACAATCGTATCCTTTACTTTTGTGCACTGACCTTAAAATCACCCTCATATTATCACCCACTCACCATTTGCCAACACGTTTTTACGCTACACTGTGAATATCAATGTATTCCGCTTTCAAGTGCGATAAACCTTCTACGTAAATTCATAAAGGAAATGCGAGTAATTAGCTGATATCGTTAAATTCTCGTTACAACCTACCAGGGTGCAATTCAGATGGACAAATGCATGTTCAGAGAATTTTGATAAAAATTTAAACCGTAAACATGGCATAGCTCAACTCATTACGGAACACACTGCAGAGCACACTACAGCGCTTATTAAAGTGCAAAAGGTTTAAGTTTCTTCTTTTGTTTTTGTTGGTTTTGTTCACATCTCATTTCTCTGCAACATTTCCAATTCATTGATAAGAAGGCAGTCTGTCCGAATGGTACGTCGTATTTTCCACTAAACCATGTATGGGCCACAACCATCCCACAGCCTGCACAACGACGACGACGACAATATTAACGAAGTAAAGTTCAAATTCATATGAAATGGATGGGAGGATGACGCAGAAAAAAGTGCATTACACCAAAGAGATGAAATGAGGAACAGTGGGCTATATGAGCCTCTAGCTTAAGAAATCTATTCGGGAGATCGGTTTATATGGCAGCTATATCAGGTTATGGACTGATATAGACTATACTTGGCACAAATGTTGGAAGTCATACCAAAACATCTCATGCAAAATTTCAGCCCAATCTGATAAGAATTGCGCCCTCTAGAAGCTCAAGAAGTCAAGACCCAAGGTCGGTTTATATGGCAGCTATATCAGGTTATAGACCGATTTGGACCATACCTGGTACAGTTGTCGGATGTGACACCAAAACACCACGTGCAAAATTTCATCCAAATTGGATAAGAATTACGCCCTCTAGAAGCTCAAGAAGTTAAGACCTAAGATCGGTTTATATGGCAGCTATATCAAAACATGGACCGATTTGGCCCATTTACAATCTCAACTGACCTACACTAATAAGAAGTGTTTGTGCAAAATTTTAAGCGGCTAGCTTTAATCCTTCGAAAGTTAGCGTCACGGACGGACAGAAGGACGAACAGAAGGACGGACAGACGGACTGAAATGGCCAAATAGACTTTAAATGTCGGGACGATCAATAATGGAATATCTATTCTTGAGGTCTTAGACGCATATTTCGATGTGTTACAAACGGAATGACGAAATTAGTATACCCTCCATCCTATGCACAGACTATCTTTTGTCTATAGGCAAGTTAACTTCGAAGATGGGCTATATCAGAATATATCTCGATATAGCCCCCATATAGACCGACCCGCCGATTTAAGGTTTTTGGCCCATTAAAGCCACATTTATTATCCGATTTTGCTGCAATTTGGTTCCACTTGAAATCCTTCTTCTATTTGGCCCCGATTGATCCAGATTTGGATATAGCTGCCATATAGACCGATCTCTCGATTTAAGGTGTTAGGCCCATCAACATTCATGTTCAATTTGGCCTCAATCGGTTCAGATTTTGCTGAAATTTGGCACAGTGAGCTGTGTGTCGATATCCTTCTTCAATTGGCTCAGATCGGTTCAAATTTGGATATAGATGCCATATAGACCGATCTCTCGATTTAAGGTTTTGGGCCCATAAAAGACTCATTTATTGTCCGATTTCGCCGAAATTTGGGAAAGTTAGTTGTATTAGGCCCATCGACATTCATGCTCAATTTGGCCTCAATCAGTTCAGATTTCGATATAGCTGCCATATAGACCGATCTCTTGATTAAAGGTCTTGGGCCCATAAAAGGCGGATTTACTGTCCGATTTCGACAAAAATTGTCACAGTGAGCTGTGTTAGGCCCTGCGACATTCTTCTTCAATTTGACCTTAATCGGTCCAGATTTGGATATAGCTGCCATATAGACCGATGCGCCGATTGAGGGTTTAAGGCCCATAAAAGCCACATTTATTATCCGATTTTGCTGAAATTTGGTTCAGTGAATTGTGTGTCGATGTCCTTCTTCAATTTGGCCCGATCGGACCAGATTTAGATATAGCTGCCATATAGACCGATCTCTCGATTTAGGGTTTTGGGCCCATAAAAGGCTCATTTATGTCCAATTTCGCCGAAATTTGAGACAGTGAGTTGTGTTAGCCCTCTCGATATCCTTCTTCAATTTGATTCCGATCGGTCCAGATTTGGATATAGCTGCCATATAGACCGATCTCTCGATTTAAGGTGTTGGGCCCATAACAGGCCCATTTATTGTCTGATTTTGCCAAAATTTGGGGCAGTGAGTTATGTTAGGTCCTTCGACATCTTTCTTCAATTTGGCTCAGATCCGTCTAGATTTGGATATAGCTTCCATACAGACCGATCTCTCGATTCAAGGTCTTGGACCCATAAAAGGCGCATTTATTGTCCGATTTCGCCGAAATTTGGAAAAGTTAATTGTTTTAGGCCCTCCGACATTCTTCTTCAATTTGGGCTCAATCGGACCAGATTGAATATAGCTGTCATATAGACCTATCTATCGATTTAAGGCTTATAAAAGGCGCAGTTATTGTCTGATGTCGCCAAAATTTGGGACAGTGAGTTAAATTATTCCCGTCGACATTTTTGTGCAATGTGGTCCAAATCGGTCCAGATTTGAATATAGCTGCCATATGGACCGATCTCTCGATTTAAGGTCTTGGACCCATACAAGACTCATTTATTGTCCGATTTTGCCAAAATTTGGGACAGTGAGTTATATAAGACCCTTCGACATCCCTCTTTAATTTAGCCCAGATCGGTTCAGAGTTGAATATAGCTTCCATAAAGACCCATCTTTAAGACATTAAAGTCCGCAATAGGCTAATTTATAATCCGATTTTGCTGAGATTGACACAGTGACTTCTTTTAGGCTTTTCGACATGCGCTTCGTATATGGTTCAGATCGGTCTATATATTTGGATATAGCTATCAAAAAGAGCAATATCCTGTTCTACAAAATTGTACATTGACTTGTACTTTTAACTCCTTTCCCAATCCACCCACTGTGCCTTATTTGGCCGCTATTTCTCAAACACTTGTAATTTTTCGATTATTAGCAACGTTGTTGGGTTTTCCATTGCAATAGTTGTTGCTTTTAATCAGCTGTATAATTGTAGACGCAAAAAACTCTCAACAAACAAGTGTGCCGCCTTGTCTGACTTCAAAACAAATGGGAAACATGTAAAAAAAACGCAGGAGTCATTGCGTCTCTGATGTACCAGGCAACGACAAGTCATTATCACACCCCCATACACAAACACACGCACAGATTATCGATACAACTAAAGTATAAATGTTCAATCTTGTGATGCGTTGTTAAATCTGTCCCTTGAAATGACCCTGCTTAAAGGGAGTTGGAATCTTAAAAGAGTCGGTAAATGCAACTGTGATAGAAATGGTGATCAATGAGAGTGTTTCGAAGAAATGATGATTAGACAAGTAATAGCGAGATAAGTTTGGCCGGGCCGAATCTTGGGAACCCACCCAAGGGTTTCATAATTTTATTCTATATACCAAACTTTTGTCAAGCCAGCAACATTAAACCTTCTAGAAACCGAACATGGACCGATTTTACCCGCACTTAACACAATTATTATAGGTCATAGGAGAACACCATGTGCAAAGTTTCAGCCAAATCGGACAAAAATTGTGGCTTCCAGGGGCTGAAGAAGTCAAAACGAGAGATCGGTTTATATGGGAGCTATATCAGGTTATAGACCGATTTGGACCGTACTTGGCAAAGTTGTTGAAAGTCATAACAGAACACTACATCCAAAATTTAAGCCAAATCGGACAAAAATTGCGGTTTCCTGAGGCTCAAGAAGTCAAATCGGGAGTTCGGTTTATATGGGAGCTATATCAGGTTATAGACCGATTTGGACCATACTTCACGCAGGTGTTGGAAATCATATCAGAAGACTACATGCAAAATTTCAGGCTAAATTGCGGCTTCCAGAGGCTTAAGAAGTCAAATCGGAAGATCGATTTATATGGGAGCTATATCAAACTCTGAACCGATATGGTCCATTTGCCATCCCCAGCAACCTACATTAATATTTAGTATCTGTGCAAAATGTCAAGTGGGTAACTTTACTCGTTCGACCGCTATCGTGATTTTGACAGATCGACGGGCGCACATGGCTAGATCCAATCAGAATGTCGAGAGGATCCAGAATATATATACTTTATGGGGCGTGTTACAAACGAAATGACTAGATTAGTATACCCCCGTCCTATGGCGGTGGGTATAAAAACAAGAGATCGATAATATATTGGTTGCCCAAAAAGTAATTGCGGATTTTTCATATGGTCGGCGTTGAAAAATTTTTTCACAGCTTGTGACTCTGTAATTGCATTCTTTTTTCTGTCGGTTATCAGCTTTTACTTTTAGCTTGCTTTAGAAAAAAAGTGTAAAAAAAGTATATTTAATTAAAGTTCATTCTAAGTTTTATTAAAAATCCGCAATTACTTTTTGGGCAACCCATAGAAGCAACTTCAATGTACAAACTGAGTAAAAAAAAATTTAAAATTTAATAAAGTCAGTTGGAAGTCATGAGAGAAATCATTGTGCAAAATTTTATACCAATCGAATGAAGATAGCGCCCTCTGTAGGCGCAATTTGTCTTATAGGTGCATTCAGTGTCGGGTCGCACAGTGGGCCAAATGGCAAAAAAATTGGAAATAAGTCTACAACTTTTTATCTGTTGATTTTAGCCATACAAAATGTTCTAGACATTTGTAGAGGAGGACATAGGCTTTCAGAAAAGTGCTGTTGTTGGTCCATATCTTTAATACAGGGTGAGCTACAGGGTGTCAAAGTTGACCACTTTTGACTTCTCCAAGCTTCTGGGGGCCATAACTTTTGATCTACTCAACCGATTTACATGATTTAGGACTCTAGAGAAAGAGCTTGACAAGATCTAAAAAACTTATTTGGCCTTGGTTTTTTTCAGTGTTTTTTAAATAACTCCGTCAATTTTAAAGCTATAAACTTCATACTTCACACAAATTATGCCAGCATATGTGTGCATAAAATACAAAAGGAATCACGTGAATATCTTTGGCGGTTTAAAAATGGCATCGTTTTCAATATGAAAAATATTTTTTTTGTCAAAAAATTGCAAAATTTTTCAAAAAAGATACTCCCATTTCCTTTAAGTTTTCGCAAACTTTGGCCGTCAAAGCATTATCATTTCTTTCCATTTTCACAAAGTCGAGGTATTAAGAAAAGTTTTAAGTGCTAATTTGGCTAATTTCGATATCAAACAACACCGTTATCTTAAGACCAAAATGGCCAATTTTTTTACTAAACTTCAAAAGTTTCTCACTGGAAAAAAAGTTCCACGGGGATTTTTTCGCTTTTTTTGAACTTAAATGAAAGCTTAAAATGTTCCCAACATTTTAAGGTATGTCTCGCCATATCCTAGCCATAAATGAGATCGTAGCGATCAAAATACTGAAAAAAGTCAATTTTCAAGTAGTGCTATATTCATTGCTAAAAAACAAGTATTACGTCACATTTTATTGCAAAGATGTTAAATAAACTTTTATTTGGTAACACTTCTTCTACAAAACACAAAAAGAATCATGGAAATATCTCTATTCTATTCCATTTTATGGAACCGGCAATAAAAAAGTCAATTTTTCAAAAAAGTCGAATTTCCCAAATTTTGTTTTTGTTGTCCTAATTGCACATGACACACTATAGCCATATTTACGCAACATACCTTATCGTAAAGGAAATTTTCATACCTTTCCAACAATGTATAAAACATTTCTCAACTCGGATTCTATCTACTCTAAAATTCATTTACACTTCATTAAACTCTATATAAAAATGTCTATTTGTGAAATGGAACCTTATATGGGGCCTACACTAAAACATTGATAGATTTGCCCAGGGTTTACAATACAAATGTGTTAGAATAAAAAAAGGTCTCCTGCCAAAGTTTAAAAAAATTGGAATAAAAATATGTGTTTTAGAGCGAAAACACTTCGCATCGGCGTGCGTTTATATGTATATTAGCTACTCCCAAAATAAAAAAGCATTTTAGTTTTGTATTATTTGATTTTATTCTCTACCAAATAATCTAAGGTATCAAAATTTAAAAGCTCTTTAATTTGAATGGCATCGGGATCGTCCTTATCTATATCGTCACATATTTTTGGTAGCCATTTAGTTCTGATGCTGTATAGTACCGGATCAGACGATAACAATAAATATTGAAGTAAATCATAATTTTGGTTAAATTTGGTGCTCTTTCGGGTATTGAAAAGCCGGAACTGTTTAACATCTCTATTACGGGATTCCTGAGCTTCTTCTGTAAGTTCTCCTAACGGAAGTATGTTGTATTCCACAATTTCCTTGCCATGATGTAAGACTTTATGTACTGTCGGTGTTAAAGCTTTCCACGAATATAAATCAGATAAAATGTTTTTTGTGTCATTACTATAAGCTTCAAATTTGGTTGAATTTATCATCTTTTTGCTATTGATTACAGCCAAAATCACTTTGAATCGTCTTAGCAAGTGTTCATCAAGACCGGTTATTTTAGATGTCGATACGGGGTCCTCAAAAAACCGCCTTGCCGAGTTGCCATCATTTGTGCTTCCGTATCCGTAAAGAGGTTTATCTATTATAAGTCCCTTTTGTTTAAACTCCAACTGGATTCGATTCTTCTCTTCCTGCCTCATTTTGTGAAGATCTTGGTTGTTTCTAGCAGAGACATCGCGGTTTCCAGGGCTAGTCCGATATTTAAGGTCATACGATAAATGCAAACAATACTCCATGAATCGAATTCTACAGTGCAGGGGCGAAATACCGAAATTGAGCGCATTTTCGTTTACTAAATTTTCATCAGACTTGTCCTCGAATTGCCCATTCTTCTTGCCACAAATATTGCATCTCCAATTGGACATAACGCCAGTTAATGCGTTTGCCACCTTTCCATCGATCATAGTGAGTTGTAGTTGAAACGAAACTTTTATATTTCTTCCCAATTGGTTTATAACAATCATGGGTAATGCAGCAATTTCTTCCTTTATTTCGTTCACCAAAGATCGTGTTGTGTTCCGGTCTTCCTTTGTATACTCAAACCGAATTGGGCGACATAAATATTTTGACCCAGGTGTTCTATTTATCCATATATCTTGAAATGCATTTTCTTTCGATGATGAAGATTGGTCCTTGTACAATCTCATTCTCAATGGTACTAATGATGCCATGAAAATTGATGCGAAGTTGGTATCTATTTCTGTTTGTTGCTTATATTCGGAAAATCCAGATGATCCATCACAACCCCATTTGCTGATCAAAACCACTTCGGAATTATTACATGTGTTCAACTGTTCTTCAGTAAAATTAGAAATAATTCTAACAGCTGTATTTTCAACAAGATCAGCAAGTTTCACTCTTGCTTTTAATTCGTCCACGTATATATTTGATGGCACCATTTTCGTCCTGGTGTTGTACAATTTATGTTTTGAGGGTAAACAACCCCATCCTTTTTCACGAAGAGCCTTCCTCATTGTTGAGTATTTGTTTCTTGAGAGGCCTAGGTTCAAAATCAGGGCCAGTGCATCTTCCTCCGTGAATTCTGTAGTCGATTTTGGAGTTGGAATACTTTCTACCATTCTCTTTACCCTTTTCGGAGATGCTAATGGTAAAACATCGACAATTCGTCCAACATTTTTTGGTTGTGTTTTTAACAATGCTGTTTTGAACGTATCTTTTATTAAATTTGGCGGATGTGCCGCCAATAGTTCCTCTTGTTTTTTCTTTTTGGTTTTCTCCGTAACTTCGTCGTATGCTTTGCTAGGCCGGCCGGGAATCAGCGGTTTAATTTCAATAAGTAGATCCGATTTCAGCCACTTCTCATACATTTTGAAAAACTTGATTTTTGCGAATGAACATTCTGGCAACCTTCTCTCAAATGATTTGTAGAATTTTTCAAGTTTGTCTAAAGCGTCTTTATTTAGCCTTATTCCATATATGTGGTCCAAAGTGTAAACAAGTTCCTTAAATGACTCCGTGTATGATTTGGAATCATTTTTGATGTCCCATACAATTTTCGAAAGAGTGGAATACTTCAGTATGACTTCCATAACTTATAAATGTCCTTTACGCCTCTACAAAATATAATGAAGAAAATTTGGATTTTGTTCAAATATTTATGCAATATATTCACAATTAATGACCCATTTCAGGTATCAGACGCAATCGTAAAAAGGGGTCCAAAGTGCCTCTTTTTACTTACTCTTCTATAATTATTTACCTGGACTCGAATTTGGTTAAAAAAAATGACAATGAATTTTTTATGGGTAGGTTTTTTCACATTCATTGATACGGTGGATTTCCTGGGAATTCGACATAGCGAAACAGGTAACATTTGTCTGCATCAAATCTTAACACAAATATATATATATATATGCAGGTATATTTCTAGGTTACTTTTTATTCAAAAATCATCAGCTTACATTAAAAATAGATGTAGGTACTATACAAACGCACGCCGATGCGAAGTGTTTTCGCTCTAAAACACATATTTTTATTCCAATTTTTTTAAACTTTGGCAGGAGACCTTTTTTTATTCTAACACATTTGTATTGTAAACCCTGGGCAAATCTATCAATGTTTTAGTGTAGGCCCCATATAAGGTTCCATTTCACAAATAGACATTTTTATATAGAGTTTAATGAAGTGTAAATGAATTTTAGAGTAGATAGAATCCGAGTTGAGAAATGTTTTATACATCGTTGGAAAGGTATGAAAATTTCCTTTACGATAAGGTATGTTGCGTAAATATGGCTATAGTGTGTCATGTGCAATTAGGACAACAAAAACAAAATTTGGGAAATTCGACTTTTTTGAAAAATTGACTTTTTTATTGCCGGTTCCATAAAATGGAATAGAATAGAGATATTTCCATGATTCTTTTTGTGTTTTGTAGAAGAAGTGTTACCAAATAAAAGTTTATTTAACATCTTTGCAATAAAATGTGACGTAATACTTGTTTTTTAGCAATGAATATAGCACTACTTGAAAATTGACTTTTTTCAGTATTTTGATCGCTACGATCTCATTTATGGCTAGGATATGGCGAGACATACCTTAAAATGTTGGGAACATTTTAAGCTTTCATTTAAGTTCAAAAAAAGCGAAAAAATCCCCGTGGAACTTTTTTTCCAGTGAGAAACTTTTGAAGTTTAGTAAAAAAATTGGCCATTTTGGTCTTAAGATAACGGTGTTGTTTGATATCGAAATTAGCCAAATTAGCACTTAAAACTTTTCTTAATACCTCGACTTTGTGAAAATGGAAAGAAATGATAATGCTTTGACGGCCAAAGTTTGCGAAAACTTAAAGGAAATGGGAGTATCTTTTTTGAAAAATTTTGCAATTTTTTGACAAAAAAAATATTTTTCATATTGAAAACGATGCCATTTTTAAACCGCCAAAGATATTCACGTGATTCCTTTTGTATTTTATGCACACATATGCTGGCATAATTTGTGTGAAGTATGAAGTTTATAGCTTTAAAATTGACGGAGTTATTTAAAAAACACTGAAAAAAACCAAGGCCAAATTTTCATATTTTAAAATTAAACAATTCATAACTCCTTAACAGTACACGATGGCATGGTACTTTATGCATAAGTTTTTTAGATCTTGTCAAGCTCTTTCTCTAGAGTCCTAAATCATGTAAATCGGTTGAGTAGATCAAAAGTTATGGCCCCCAGAAGCTTGGAGAAGTCAAAAGTGGTCAACTTTGACACCCTGTAGCTCACCCTGTATTAAAGATATGGACCAACAACAGCACTTTTCTGAAAGCCTATGTCCTCCTCTACAAATGTCTAGAACATTTTGTATGGCTAAAATCAACAGATAAAAAGTTGTAGACTTATTTCCAATTTTTTTGCCATTTGGCCCACTGTGGGTCGCCTATTTTTGTTAAATCTTGCAATAATCGGCTTGTTTTGCGCTCTAAATAAGGAATTCCGTGCTACTTACAAAGTCCTCAATGGTTTTCCATGCCACGCCTCTAAGTTGGTTCATGTCTGGTAATGTGTCTCCACCTAAATGCTGGTATCTGTTAGACGCGAAAGCCGGGCAATGACATGGGAAATGCTCCAACATCTCATCATCTTCCCCGCATGCCCTGCGCATGCCATCACTTGCCGCACTGATTTTACACAAGTGAGCTAGGTAGACTCCTAAAGCCTTTCCCGACTAAAGCCTTTCCTTACTGATTCATTCTATCTCTCTATGTTGGTCTGGTTCTGGAATCGTATGCGCACCGAAGCACAGGAGTCTGTTAGCCGGACATTGACATAAGAAATGTTCCAACGTCTCATCATCTTCCCAAAATTCTCTGCATAAGTGCGTCTTAAGTCCTATGAGAATCATTATGATATCAAAGGCCATACTTATCTCCTTCCCACTTTCACTCAGCAATAGCCTCGCCTTCTCACGATTCAAACCCTGTTCACTAATTCACAGTGCAACATTCGCTTTTGACGCTCACGCCCTTTATTGCGTCGCTCTACAGATTAACCAATTTCACTGACGGCAGTCCTCTGGCATCCAAGTCCAAATCGTCTGGCAACCAAGCGCTGAAGATCATGTCATCCTTATGGAAGATGATAATCTTCCTCTTTTATTCCAGGACTGTTCGTGAACTTACCGTTCTGTTTATTAAAGTCCTGGTTACTAATTTACTGTCCGTAATGATGTTCACACTCGATGTAGTCGCTTCATCACCTTGCATTATGATCAGGCAATCGGAAACCAATCTCAGTATCTGGGTCCTATGACGCTGGCAGCAGTGCCTCGCACTTGACCTCATGTATCGTCTGAGGACTCCGATCGGAAACCTCTTCCATTCCTTACTGGTTTTTTTTATCGTTACATCGATTGTACCACCATATGTCCTGCTCCTCTTATCCTCTACCCATTCTCCGTGACTGTGCGTCAAATGGTCCATCCACTTAGACCAACTTCAGCATACTCTTTCCGACATTTCGTCCAGAATTTCAAGGTCTTGTCTGTATAGACATGAGCTTTAACAAAGCCCCACAAAAAAATAGTCTAAGGCGTTATATCGCACGATTTTTGATCTCGCGTCTCAATAAGCCCATTGTTATGCGCGCTGCCTCAATAAGCCCATTTTTATGCGCGCTGTGTGCCATGTGGCACCGTCTTGTGGAAACCACTTGTCATGCAAGTCAAGCTCCTGAATTTTGGGCAAAAAAAAATTGGATATCATCGCACTGCAACGCACACCATCCCCACTTACGTTACGATTCGCATCATGTTTGAAGAAGTACGGTCCAAAGAAGCCTCCAGCCCATAAACCGCACCAAACTGTGACTTTTTTCCGGATGCATTGGTAGCTCTTGCTATGCTTCTGGCTGATCTTCACTTTAAAATCTACAATTCTGCTTATTTACGTAGCTATTGTGCCAATAATGAGCCTTGTCGCTTCGTCGAAGAAGAGCGCGATGGAATTTCTCCACAGAGCACGCATTTTGATAATAAAATTTAATAACTTGCAAGCGTTGTTCGTTGGTAAGACGATTCATGGTTAAATTATACACCAAGCTGAAGTTGTTTGACAGTGAAACAAAACACAAAACGTGGATGAAAAGATATCAGCTAAAAAATCACCCTTTCTAAGCTGAACCTATCCTCCATCTCCATTCTCCCATCGCCTAAGTCTCAAAGTGGATACCTTACACCTAATCTGTATGCCTGCGGTTCGGATACCTTGAATAGTCTTCAGTGCCGTAGTGGGCGTGGTCTCCATCGCTCCGTTTTCGCCAAGACTACATATTCTCTGTACCTGTTGTAGTATGCCTATGTTGCACTTTCTCCTTACCGCAATAGGTTCATGTCTTGATATAGCTGCCGAATAAAACTATCACCCGATTTGGCTTCTTGAGCCTCTAGCGGTCGCTAATATTATCCGATTTGGCTGAAATTTCGTACATGGCGTTTTGTTTTGACTGCCAAGAACAGTGCAAAGCATGGTTTAGGTCGGTCCATAACCTAATAGGCCAACGTAGCGCAGAGGTTAGCATGACCGTCTATGACGCTGAACGCCTGGCTTCGAATCCTGGCAAGAACATCAGAAAATTTTTCAACGGTGGTTTTCGCCTCCAAATGCCGGCGACATTTGTGAGGTACTTTGCCTTGTTTAAACTTCTCCCCAAAGAGGTGTTACTCCGTGGTACGCCGTTCGGACTCGGCTATAAATGGGAGGTCGCTTATCATTGAGCTTAAAATTGAATAGGACAGCACTCAATGATTTGTGGGAAGTCTGCCCCAGGTTCAGTTATTGGAATGTTCAGGGGCAAATTTGTATTTGCATGGTTTAGATTGGTCCATAACCTTATACAGCTGCCATCTAAACTGATCTCACGATTTGACTTCTTGTGCTTCTAGAGGGCGTAATGCTTATACGATTTGGCTGAAATTTTGCACGTGGTGTTTTTTTGTGACTTCCAACAACTGGCCATGTATGGCCGTTTCGTAACCTGATATAGCTTTGATGTAAACCGATTTCCCGTTTTTACTCCTTGAGCCTCTGGAGGGCGTAATTCTTATCCGATTTGGCTGAAATTTTACACGTGACGTTTTGTTTTGACTTCCAACAACTGTGCGGGTGACTTAAAAAGTTGAAAGTCCTCAAGTCTTGCTTTACCATAAAGTCTGCAATGGTAAGCCTTCGATCCACCCCATTGTTTCAAGATTCCGATGTCTTCGTTCTGTCGTATACTGTGGTAAATGCATTTTCATCATAAGACTTAACATATCCTTCGTTGTCTGTTCTCTCACCTGCATGTCGTCTACTAACGTTCCGGTTTGGAAGTGGGTTTTTGAAAACAACTTTTTCAGCAAGTCTCAAGAAGAACAAAGTTTTTCAGATGTTTTTACTAACAATTTTCTCTGAGTGCAATAGTGGAGTTTTCATACGTTGACAGCCACATAAAGCTGGGTTATCCCGACCATCTATGGATATTTACGTAAAGTAAATTATTTAATCTCAATTTAAGTTTGTTTTATTATTGATTTTTTATTTAATAGCATTCACTTTACCCATTGATTCCTATCAAAAACAGATCCCTTCTCATCAACTCTTACTTTATTCGCATTTTTATCAACAAAGCCTAATTAAAACAAGTTGTACTGCGACTTGTACTATTCATGCGCATCACATCTAAAGACAATTTCCTTTGTAAAGCATCAGCAAGCCTGACAAAAACAAGAAAAAAACGGAAAAGAAAAACGAAACGCTAGTGAAATTCCCAAGAACAAAGTGACATAGCGAAAACGCGGTAAACTTTAGAAGTTTTAACCGACAAACGGTGGCTTATCACTCTCTCACTCGCTCGCTCGAACAATCAGCTAAAGAAGACTTTAGTAAAAGCAAAACTATTGTAAAGATTTCCTGAGATTTCTTATTGTCCAGCTTTAACTCGGTGCATTGGCTTACGAATGCCGGAAAAAGAATGCGCACAAAGTTGAACAATTTTCTTACTTTGCGGCCATTCCTTTGAATGCAAAAGGCAAAGCGACGTATTTATTTTTCGTTCTTGTTTTGCAGCATCATTTTCCAGCTGTAGTAATCATTGGTGGAGTGACCACTGACTTCCTTTCTTGTCTGTCACGATAACAGAACAACAAGCGGAGAAAAAAAATCATTGAATTTGCAACAACGCAGCAAAAGCTTTTCAGAGACAGTAATGTTCACAAAACTGGCACAAGTCGTTGAAGCATGGACTTACAATGTAGGCTGGAACATGCACATAAGTTGGAATAACCTGAAAGCCATAGCTGAAGTGAGATCCATTTTAAGAAACTTGACACAATATTAACATTTCATTTCTTTTATTAATTTTCTCCTTTTGGGGAGAATTTCTTAGAATTTGAGTAAAAATTTCATAAAAAACACAAATAATTGTGAATAGTAAATATTTAATTGGAATTTAACAAATATTATTGAAATTAGTAAAAATAGCAATAAAATTCTTTTTTTGTGAAAATTTCATTGAAATTAATTGAATTTTTTCTAAAGTAAAAAAATTATGTTAATAAGTAAATATTTCATAGAAATTAGTAAAAAATTCATTGAAATTAGTAAAAAAAAAATAATTGAAATTAGTAAAAAAATTCATTGAAATCAGTACAAAATTAATTGAAATTAGTAAAAAATTCATTTAAATTAGTAAAAATAGCAATAAAATTCTTTTTTTTGTGAAAATTTCATTGAATTTTTGCTTAAGTAAAAAAATTTTGTTAATAAGTAAATATTTCATTGAAATTAGTAAAAAATTCATTGAAACTATTGGGTTGCCCAAAAAGTAATTGCGGATTTTTTAAAAGAAAGTAATGCATTTTTAATAAAACTTAGAATGAACTTTAATCAAATATACTTTTTTTATACTTTTTTTCTAAAGCAAGCTAAAAGTAGCAGCTGATAACTGACAGAAGAAAGAATGCAATTACAGAGTCACAAGCTGTGAAAAAAATTTGTCAACGCCGACTATATGAAAAATCCGCAATTACTTTTTGGGCAAGCCAATAGTAAAAAAAATCATTGAAATTAGTACAAAATTCATTGAAATTAGTACAAAAATCATTGAAATTAGTACAAAATTCATTGAAATTAGTACAAAATTCATTGAAATTAGTACAAAATTTATTGTGATTAGTAACAATTAATTGAAATTAGTAAATAATTGGAAAGGTTTTTTTTTTAAATTTTATTTCATTCCAACTATGACACTGTTTGCCTCGTTTAGAATCCGAGCGAGAACCTTTCGCCAAAGAGGTGTTGCACTGCGGCACGCCTCTCGGAAATTCGCTACGAAATACTCATGGAAATTTCAAAATTTCTGGCTCAAATCGACAGATCTGAAGGCCTGTGAGGTACTATGCCATGTAAAAACTTCTCCTCAAAACAGGTGTCGCACTGCGGCACGCCGTTCGGACTCGGCTATAAAATGAGACCCATATCATTGAGCTTAAACTTTTGACGGACTACACTCATTGATATGTGAGAAGTTTGCTCCTGTTCCTTAATGGAATGTTCATGTATTTGCATATTCAAATTCAAAAAGATAGGAAAAGTCATCGTGCATTAATTCAGCCAAATAGGACAAGAATTGAGCCCTCTAGAGGGTCAAGAAGTATATTCGGGATATCGGTTTTAATTGGAGCTATAACAGGCTATAGACCGATTCGAAACATACTTAAAACACCCTTTAGAAATCATAGAAAAAGTCAGTGTGGTAAATGTCAGCCAAATCTACGCTCTCTAGAAACTGAAGAAGTGTAATCGGGAGATCGGTTTATATGGCAGCTATACCAAAACATGGACCGATTTGGCCCAATTACAATCTCAACCGACCTATATCAATAAGAAGTATTTGTGCAAAATTTCAAGTAGTGAGGTACACCCATTCGACGGCTTTAGTGATTTTCTCAGATGGACGGGCAGAAGGACGGACATGGCCAGATCGACTTGGAATGTCAAGATGGGGTATATGGAGTCGCAGATCAATATTTCCAGGTATTAAAAACGGTGTGACTATATTAGTATACATATGGTGGTGAGAGAGAGAGAGAGAGAAACAGAGTAAGACAGTGAGAAAGACGAAAGCTGAGAGACCGAAATAAGTCTAGACTACACTAGACTAGACTAGACTAGACTAGACTAGACTAGACTAGACTAGACTAGACTAGACTAGACTAGACTAGACTAGACTAGACTAGACTAGACTAGACTAGACTAGACTAGACTAGACTAGACTAGACTAGACTAGACTAGACTAGACTAGACTAGACTAGACTAGACTAGACTAGACTAGACTAGACTAGACTAGACTAGACTAGACTAGACTAGACTAGACTAGACTAGACTAGACTAGACTAGACTAGACTAGACTAGACTAGACTAGACTAGACTAGACTAGACTAGACTAGACTAGACTAGACTAGACTAGACTAGACTAGACTAGACTAGACTAGACTAGACTAGACTAGACTAGACTAGACTAGACTAGACTAGACTAGACTAGACTAGACTAGACTAGACTAGACTAGACTAGACTAGACTAGACTAGACTAGACTAGACTAGACTAGACTAGACTAGACTAGACTAGACTAGACTAGACTAGACTAGACTAGACTAGACTAGACTAGACTAGACTGTCACTCCTTCCAGGGACAGCCCCTAAACTCGCCATATTGCCTCATTCTTGTCAACAACACCAGCACTGTCCTTTGTGCGGTTTACGCCAAGCCCTCGCTCATCTAGACTACTTGAGAGTAGAGCGAAAGCGACCGCCACTCAAAATAACAACGTCTTCTGCATAGGCAACCAACTTCACTGTTTCCTCCTCGAAGGACTTGAGAAGCTCATTGATAACCAAGAGCCACATCAATCCCCCTTGCGGCGTCCCCCTGGACAAATTATGTCACGCCGAGTACAAATTTTTTCTTCAGAGAAAATTTGACTTATATTTTATCTTTAGAAAGTTTGGCTTTCATAGAAAGTTTGTCTTTAATGAAAATTTTTATGAAATTCACTTTTAGTAAAAAAATGATGGAATTTAATAATAATTTCAGCGATATTAGTAAAAAAATAAGTAAAAAATCATTGGAGTTAGTAATAATTTCAACGATATTAGTAAAAATTTAATGCGAAGAAGTAAACATTTCGTCGTATTTAGTAAAACTTTCATTCAAATATGAATATTAATTTTCATTGAAGTTTTTTAGGGAGAATTTTATAAAAAATTTAGTAAAAGATCGTTGAAGTAATTTCAACGATATTAGTAAAACTTTAATGCGATGAAGTAAAAACTTCATTGTAATTAGTAAAACTTTTATTGAAATATGCATATTATTTTTCATTTGAGTTTTTTTAGGGAGAATTTAATGCAAAATTGTCTGCAAAACTGTTTGGTAAAAAAAAAGTTTGTAAAAATTTCAAAGATATTAGTAAAAAAAATTAGTAAAAAATTATTGAAGTTAGTAATTATTTCAACGATATCAGATACAATTTTTTAAAAATTCTCCCTAAAAAACTAAAATGAAGAATATTATTCACATTTCAATGAAAGTTTTACTAATTACAATGAAGTTTTTACTTCTTCGCATTAAATTTGTACTAACATCGTTGAAATTATTACTAACCTCAAAGAATTTTTACTAAATTTTTTTATAAAATTCTAAGTGAAAAATAATTTTCATATTTCGCTGAATTTTTTACTAATTACAATGAAGTTTTACTAATTACAATGAAGATTTTACTTCTTCGCATTGAATTTCAGTCACGAGAGGAAATTTTATCCTTATTAAAATTTGTATTAAATAATCACTGAACTGTTGTCTTTCAAAAGTACCATCAAAATTTCATTTTATAGAAAATTTCCCTTAAATGTTTCTTCTACTGCCATCTCCTCACCACTACTGTAAATAACACTTTAAATGTTTTTGCTTACATGCACAGTGTTCCAATTTTCTATACAGCGTTATAATTTTATTTTCATTTCGGCGTTTTTGTTGTTGTGCTTGCTACGCTTCTTTACGAAAAACGCATTAAAATTATGATTACATTGAATGCAAAACGGAATACCAACTTCACCATACACACACACACATACACACAACCACTATAACCACAAAAATATGATGAAATGTAATTTAGTTTTTGCTTCATTCTTTTTTAGGTTTTTGTGTTCTGCGTTGTGTGTGTGTGTGTGTGTGTGTTAACAAAAATTTTGTTTTAGTTTGTCTTTTTTAAGGATACCAATTTTTTAGCATAGAGCAAAACCAATTTTTTCTACTTGCTTGGCGCTCTTTGGCGACGATAACACAACGATGGCTATGTGACGATGACGATGTAACTGACGACTAGAAGGCAGGACAACGACGATCATGATGAATTTATATTAACCGCATCTTGTTCACCATATTCCTTTTTCGCAGCAAATGTTTATTTGGCAGTTTGAGAGAAAACGACGACCAAGACGAAGAAGAGCTGGGGCAAAAAATCAACGCAAAAGACAATTTTAATTAAAAAGTTTTTCTTTGAATGCGCTTGGGTTGGGAGTTTTTTTTTCTCATATCGTCATCATGGAACAAAAATTTTGCACGAAAATAAACGAATAGTAATGCTTGTTTTGTTTTGTTTTTTTTTTTTTGCATGTCCTGTTGTAGGCAGCTTGTCCTCATCAGTGCCCGTCATCCTTTTGCCAATACTGAGTTAGTGACTTGCGTTTGGCTGATTTTTTTCGTGTTTTTGCATTTCGTCGCTCCATCTTTCCATTTTTGCATAATTAAAAATGTTCTATGTTTGGACTATGTGTGATTAATTTTGTTTTAAAGAACATTTCATTAATATTTTGCTCTATGTTCTGTATCCTGATTGATTGAAGCTTCGTGGAGACAGAACAAAGTGACGTTTGAAAGTTTCTTTATGTGGTTTAACCATTTCGCTAAGAACTATGTCATTATTAAGAGTCATTTTAAAACGACATTTCCGTCATTTTATACTTGTACAACTTTAAAATTTAAGTTATGTTATTGTTTTACCTAACTAGACTTCATCTTATATATAAAAATCAATTTGTGTTTGTTTGTATGTTTGTGTGTTCCTTATAGACTCAGAAACGGCTGAACCAATTTTCTTGAAAATTTCACAGATGGTGCATAATTTTCACAGATGGTGAAAATAGGGTACTAAATTTTTTGATATCTGAAGGGGGGGCGGACCCTCCCCCTTACCCTAATTTTCATAAACGCCTGATCTCGGAGATGCGTGGTGCGATTTAAGCGAAATTTTGTGTGCTCTCATATAGTACCCTAAAAATAAAAATTTGGTATCCAAATCCTACCAAACATATATTTAGATCAATCACTACAATATGGGACTCAAATGAAAGATATTTAGGATAAGAAAACGTATCTGATATCCATTTGTCGAACCAAGTGCTAGAGGGACCATCCCACCCTCAAAACACCCCTAAATTGGACATATTTACCGACCATGGCAATATGGGACTCAAATGAAAGGTATTTGCGAACAGAATACCAATCTGATATCCAAATGTGGGACCACGTTTCTGGGGGTCCACCCCTTCCCCAAAACACCCCCCATACAGGACTTATTTACTGACCATGAGAATATGGAGCTAAAAAAAAGGTATTTGAGTGTAGAATTCGAATCTGATTTCCAAATATGGGACCAAGTGTTTGGGGGCCGCCTCTCACCAAAAACATCCCCCAAAGGGGACAAATTTACGACCATAGCAATATGGGGCTCAATTGAAAGGTCTTTGGGAGTAAAGCACGAATTTGATATCAATATTCCGGAAAATTGTCTATGGGGCCACGCCACCCCCATAAAACCACCCAAATAGTAAGTCAAATATGAGGCTCAAATAAGAGGATTT
The DNA here is from genome assembly GCF_963082655.1 of Stomoxys calcitrans. Classification (NCBI taxonomy): domain Eukaryota; kingdom Metazoa; phylum Arthropoda; class Insecta; order Diptera; family Muscidae; genus Stomoxys; species Stomoxys calcitrans. The sequence goes on along the minus strand of NC_081553.1, from coordinate 59,887,456 downwards.
TTAAAGTGGAACACGAATCCGATATATATTTTCAAGGCCAACTCACTGAGTGGCCGCCCATCCCCAAAACACCCCCCAAGCCGGTCATGTTTGCGGACTATGAAATATGGGGCTCAAATTTAAGGTATTTGGGGTAGACAACGCATCTGTTATCAACATAAGTGGCCAACTGTTTAGCAAACGTCCCACCACCACAGCAACCCCCAAATAGGACGTATTTGCTCACCAAGACAATTTGGGTCCTACAGAGAGTGGAGCTAAATGTTCATACTTTTTAGGGCCAATACCCCAAACCGGACATTTTTGCTGACTTTTGCAAGTTTTTTGCAAAGAGTTTAAATGAGATTAGAAAATGAATTTGATATCCAATTTTGAGGGCAATGGCAATATGGGGTTTAAATAAATGATATATAGATATATGAGAATAGAGCACGTTGCTGGTATATTTTCCGGGCTTAGTGTTTGGGGGACCACCCCAACCTCCAAAACACCCCAAAATCGGGCATATTTACCGACCATGTCAATGTGGAGCTTAAATAAAAGGCATTGGGGGGTAGAGCAAGAATTGATAGCCATTTTTGGGGCCAATTTTATGGCGGTCTACCCCTTTCCCAAAATACCCCACAAACAGCAATTTTTTACTGACCATCGCAATATGGGGCTCAAATAAATGTATTTGGGAGTAGAATACGAATTTGATATCCAAATGTAGGACCATGCAATATTTAGGGCATCACCCCTTTCCCAAAACACCCCCAAAGGGAAAAAATGTTTCGACCATGCCAATATGTGGCTGAAATGAAAGGTATTTCAGATTAGAAATCGAATTTGATAACCACCTCTCCCCCGAAAGCACCACTTAATCAGACATCATGAGAATATCGGGCTGAAATGAAAAGTAAAAGAAGGCGCAGCGGAGCGGGCCCGGGTCAGCTAGTCTTATGTATAAAATTGAATTTGTGTTTGTTTGTCGGTTTGTTTGTTTGTTCCGTATAAACTCAAAAACGGCTGAACAGATTACCTTGAAATGTTCACAGATTGTATAGCTTGGTCTGGAAGGAAACATAGGCTATTTACTTTTTTGATATCGGAAGGGGGACCGTCCCTTCCCCTTACCCCAAAAGTACTACCCAAAAATGAAAGTGGAGCGATCGGGACAATATGGGTATCAAATCAAAGGTATTCAAGAGTAGAGTACGAATTTCATAATAAAAATTGGGTCCAAGTCCCTGGGGGGCGCCCCAACCCCTTAAAATAGGATTATTTGACGATCATGACAATATGGAACTCAAATGATAGGTATTCGGGAGTAATTTACGAATATGGTCAGGAAGAAGAGATATGCTTTATAATTTGTTGAAATCGGAAGGGGGCGGACTCTCCCCCTTACACCAAAAATACCACCCAAAATCACAAGTGGACCGATAAAGACAATATGTGTATCAAATGAAAAGTATTAAAGAGTAGAATACGAATATGGCAATAAAAATTGGGTCAAGGTACCCAGAAAGTCGCCCTAACCCCAAAATATCTAAAAGCAGAAAAATTATTCGTCCATATCAATAGGGGGCTTAAATGAAAGGCATTCGGGAGAAGATTACAAATCTGGCACAAAAAATAAGGGGGTCACCCCACCCCCAAAAACGCCCCAAATGGGCATAGACCCATTGTGACTATATCGGTCCCGGTTTGTTTCTTTGTTCAGTAGAATCAAAGTAAGGAAACATAGGTTAAATAATTTTTAGATATCGGATGGTGGCTGACTCTCCCCCTTACACCAAAAACGCCACCCAAATCCAAAAGAGGACTGATGGACTATGGGTATCAAATGAATGCTATTGGGGTCTCGAATATGAAAATCATATTAAATTTTGCGTCCAAGTACCCAGCGGGCCGCCCCAACCCAAAAACTCCTTTAAACAGAAATATTTAATGTTCCTATCAATATGGGACTCAAATGAGAAGTATCCGACAGTAGATTGCAAATATGGCATAAGAAAATTAGGTCCAAGAAAATTAATCCAAGTCACTCCCAAATACCCCCAATGGTCATATCAGCCGACCATGGCTATATAGGATTCAAAGGAAAGATATTTGGGAGTAGATTAAAAAATGGCATTAAAATTTGCAAGTCAAGGTGGCTCTTTTCCTCCTAAAAACACGTCGAATAGATTAATTGACCCTCTATGGCAATATGGGACTCAAATGAAAGGTATTTGAGAGTAGAAAACGAATTTGATATCCAATTTTGGGGGTACGCCCTAAATCACCCCTTAAACTGAACTTTATTTCCGACTATAGCAATATGGAGCTCAAATCAACGGTATTTGGGAGTAAAGAACGAATTCGAAATCTATTTTTAGGGCAAAGTGCCGGTGGCCTCCCCAGCCCCAAAACACCCTCCAAACGGTTCATACTTACCGACCATGACAAAATGGGGTTCAAAGTAAAGGGATTTGGGAATGGACACGAATTTGATATCCATGTTTGGATCGAAATATCTCCCCTAATTTCAAAAATACCAGATCTCGGAGACTGGTAATGCGATTAGTTCGAATTGTATTGCACTCTAACAATCACGAGAAAAGAACATGGTTTCTATTGTAGGGGACGGGTGCTGCGGGGACAGCCCAAAACCCGCCAAATGGATATATAGACCAACCACGGCAATATAGAGCCATGTGTTTGGGATGAAACCCCATCCCCCCCCCCCCCCCCCTCCAACTCTCTTTGGGGAGAATTTTGTGAGCGCAGAAGATCGAGGCGCTTGGAACGCTATTTTACGTTCGGCTAGTGGAACTAATATTCTGTCATAGCCAATCAAAGTAAACCCCCAGCGAATATGGTATTAAACATTGGGTCCATGTACCTAGAAGGCCGCCCCAGGCCCAAAACCACCTCATAAAGGGTGATTTTTTTGAGGTTAGGATTTTCATGCATTAGTATTTGACAGATCACGTGGGTTTTCAGACATGGTGTCAAAGAGAAAGATGCTCAGTATGCTTTGACATTTCATCATGAATAGACTTACTAACGAGCAACGCTTGCAAATCATTGAATTTTATTACCAAAATCAGTGTTCGGTTCGAAATGTGTTCAAATTTTGACAAATTTTGTTCAGCGATGAGGCTCATTTCTGGTTGAATGGCTACGTAAATAAGCAAAATTGCCGCATTTGGAGTGAAGAGCAACCAGAAGCCGTTCAAGAACTGCCCATGCATCCCGAAAAATGCACTGTTTGGTGTGGTTTGTACGCTGGTGGAATCATTGGACCGTATTTTTTCAAAGATGCTGTTGGACGCAAAGTAGACTGATCGGGAATGTATGGTACCCGAATAAAAGGTAATCGAGAGTAGAGTACGAGTATGATATTAAAAATTGAGGCCAAGTTTGTAGGGGGTCCCAAAACCGCCCCAGCCCTAAAACGCACGAAATAGGTATATTGGACGATCTATTGCCATGATCGTTCAATATATCTATTTGGGAATCAAATGAAAAATATTTAAGAGTAGATTTGACATTAAAAAAAAATAAAAGCGTACTAAGGTTGGTCGGGCCAAATCTTGGGAACGCACCACCATGGATTTTGCTTCAAATTTATAAGAAATAAACTTTTGTTACAAAAATTAATGATTCTAGGAACCGAACAAGGATGATCGAGAGGCCGGTTTACATGGGAGCTATATGAGGTTATAGACTGATTTGGACCGTATTTGGCATAGTTGTTGGAAGTCATGACAGAACACCACATGGACAATATCAGCCAAATCAAACAAAAATTGCGACTTGTAAGGGCTCAAAAAGCCAAATCGGGTTATCGTTTTATATGGGAGCTATATCTGGTTAGTAGGTTAGGTTAGGATCATACTTGGCACAGTTGTTGGAAATCATAACGGAATACCACGTGCAAAATTTCGGCCAAGTCGGACAAAACTTGCACCTTGTAAAGGCCCAAGAAGTCAAATAGGGAGATCAGTTTATATGAGAGCCAAATCAGGGTTTAGACCGATTTGGACCGTACTTGGAACAGTTGTTCAAAGTCATAACAGAACACCACATGCAAAATTGCAGCCAAATCAGACAAAACTTTGCGACTTATAAGGGCTCAAGAAGTCTATCGTTTTATATGGGAACTATATCTGGTTATTAGGTTAGGTTAGGATCATACTGGGCACAGTTGTTGGAAATCATAACGGAATACCACGTGCAAAATTTCAGCCAAATCGGACAAAACTTGCACCTTGTAAAGGCCCAAGAAGTCAAATAGGGAGATCAGTTTATATGGGAGCTATATCAGGTTATAGACCGATTTTGACCTTACTAAACACAGTTGTTGGAAGTCATAACAGAACACTATGCGCAAAATTTCAGACAAAATGGGCAAAAATTCCGGCTTCCAAAGGCTCAAGAAATCAAATCAGGAGATCGGTTTGTATAGGAGCTATATCTAAATCTGAACCGATATGGTCCATTTGCAATCCCAAACGACATACACCAATATTAAGTATTTGTGCAAAATTTTAAGCGGCTAGCTTTACGCGTTCGATTGCAAACGTGATTTCGACAGATGAACGGACGGACGGACATGGCAAAATCGAATCAGAATGTCGATATGATCTAGAATATATGTACTATATAAGGTCCCAGATCAATATTTCGAGGTGTTACAAATGGAATGACTAGATTATTATACCCCCATCTTTGGGTAGTGGGTATAAAAAAAATTTACATTTATCAGCAATATCGGAATAGAATTGACCTTCGGGGTTTGGCTTTATATCGGAGCTTTACATCACAATGGACCAATATGATCCACTTACAATTCCAATCGGCCTACATTAACAGAAAAATATTAAATATTGAGATGCTACGCCCATCAAACACCACTGGATCGATTTCTTCAAAGTAACTCAAATAGAAGTTTGTTGGGTACCCAAGATTCGGTGCGTTCGAACTTAGTCCCTTTTCACTGATTATATGTAAGAAGTCCACGTACTCTTGACTGCCATGTAGGTAAATGCATTCAATATGAGTTGTTTGGCAAGCCCATGGGAATTTTCTTTCTACACAAAGATATCGCATATCAATAAGAATAATCCTTTTTCACAAAGTGGCTCTTCAAGAATTCAGTTACATTTCATAAAGAGAAGTTTCTTGACAATGAAGAATAAAAATGATAAAAATCTTAAAAAAAGACTTGGGGTGAGATTTTGTGGACAAAACTTCACCTTACCGCCCAATTGAAATGAACGAAAAGATAAGCAATCAGTGGAAAATGGAAAAACCTTACAAATAACCGTTACAATAACCGTAACCAATAATCATTTAAAAACGGACCAGGAAAAATAATTCAAAAATTATGAAAAAGGAAATTTCAACAAATCGAAATGAAATGTTGACAAATGTTCTTAATTACAAAAGAAGAGGTTAAATAAATAGAAATTCTTTTTTGAAACCACAAAGAAGACTACAGAAAAAAACCTAAAGCCAACAATCTCCATCACATCTATATCCCCATGGGGCAGCATTTTTCATTTAGTACTCTGTCAGTCACATTAGAATGAATGAGAAAAAAAAATCATTTCAATTGTTTTCCATATTTAGTGGTCATATCTTCCGGTAATTGTAATGCATCACTTCACTTACATCTGCCAGTCAGTTGTCGGCCACTCATTGTCAATGATTGTTGGTTATCTATTTGAGCCTTTTGGTTTTCGTTTTTCAAATCTTGCCACAAAATTGTTGCATCACTTGTTGTTAATAATCATTAAAGCGTAAAAATTAATTGCTTACAAAATAATCAACACAATGCAAATAATTATAAATTCCATTTTCATTGGCAAGAGCAAAAGGCTGCAGCCAAGGCTCACTTCAAATATGAGACCCATCAACACAGCAACGTTCTCTGTGTCTAGGGGGGGATATATTATGAATTTGACTAAAATCGAGTATGGTATCCGTTTTGGTAGAGTGTTTTTGTTTTTTTGCTTTTGTTATGTTGCGAAGGATTTAGCATGGGTTAGAATATTTAAAAACAACATTAATATTGTGAAAATCATAACTAAACTAAACAAAAATAATAATTACTTCCGTTTTCTTTGCTGCCATTCGAAACTAAATGGACCCCAACATCCGGTTCGTCTTCTATGGATTATTTGAAGAACCCAACAGTCGGCCCACTCAATGTAAGCCTGAAAAAAAAATGCAAGCCAACAAACAGAATTAGGCAAAAACATAGAAACACAAATTCTTGAAAAATTCAAATGTATAGAAATTATTTCTTAAAAAGCCTAAAATCGACAAATTTTTCTTAAAAAAAACATTTTTCAAAAATTTATTATGAATATTTAATTTGAATGAAATTTTTATGAACTTGGAAGGACATCAAATAATGAAAAAATCTTCCATTAAAATCAAATTTTTCAATCTATTAAAATTTAAAAAAAAATCCTGTGAAAATAAGAAATAAAGTGACACAGGCCACGTTATAGGGACATTTAATCACCACTTCTATGGGTGACCACCACATTCATGCAGACACTGTAGCATATGCGGTAAATAGTTATCGGCTGAATGTGGTCCTTGAAGAATGACCATCTCCCATTGCACCTGAAGAAATATACCTACTATATCGTTGATGTGAAGTATCTCGATTCTTGTATGCATAAAGGAAGAGAGATAGACCCATTGACAAGTATACCGATCGACTCTGAATCCATTTCTTATTCGATTTAGCTATGTCCGTCTGTCCGTCCGTCTGTCTGTCCATCTGTCTGTCTGTCCGTCTGTCCACGTTAATTTGTGTACAAACTACAGGTCGCAATTTTCATCCAATCGTCTTCAAATTTGGTATGGGCATGTTTTTCGCTCTAGAGGCTAAGCCTATTGAAATTGGAAAAAATCGGTTCAGATTTGGATATAGCTCCCATATATATGTGCGTCCGATTTGCAGTAATACTGCAATAAAATGGTCATTTGTTAACCGATTCTCTTGAAATTTGGCAGGAAGGATTTTCATATGACTCCCGATATTACTGGTGAATTCCATAAAAATCGGTTCAGATTTTAATATAGCTACCATATATATGTTCGTCCGATTTGCAGTATTACATCAATAAAATGGGCATTTGTTAACCGATTCTCTTGAAATTTGGCAGGAAGGATTTTCTTGTGACTCCCGATATTACTGGTGAATTCCATAAAAATCGGTTCAGATTTTAATATAGCTACCATATATATATGTTCGTCCGATTTGCAGCAATATTGCAATAAAATGATCATTTGTTAACCGATTCTCTCGAAATTTGGCAGGAAGGATTTTCTTATGACTCTCGATGTTACTGATGAATTTCATAGAATTCGGTTCAGATTTGCATATAGCTCCCATATATATGTTCGTCCGATTTGCAGTATTACATCAATAAAATGGGCATTTGTTAACCGATTCTCTCGCAATTTGACAGGAAGGATTTTTATATGACTCTCGATATTGAAAGTGAATATTATCGAAATCGGTTCAGATTTGGATATAGCTCTCATACTTATATATATCGCCCAATTTTTGCTCCTAGACCCACTGCAAGCGCATTTATTGACCAATCGTCCCTCGACGAATTTCTCAATATCCATAAAGTTTGGTCGAAATCTGTTCAAATTTAGATATAACTCCCATGTATTTGTTCGTCAGATTTTGGATAATTTGTTGTCATTTGTCAACCGTATTTATAACGTTTTTTTAAATGGGCCAAATCGGTCAATGTTTTGATATAGCGGCCATATAAACCGATCTTGGGTCTTGACTTCTTGAGCCACTAGAGGGCGCTATTCTTATCGGATTTGGGATTTTGCACGTGGTGCTTTAGTATCACTTCCAACAACTGCGCTAAGTATAGCTCAAATCGGTTCAAACCCTGATTTAGCTGCCATATAAACCGGTCTTGGGTCTTGACTTCTCGAGTCACTAGAGGGCGCAAATTTCATCCGAATTGGCTGAAATTTTGCATGGAATGTTTTGTCATGACTTCCAACAACTGTGCTAAATACGGTTGATAACCTGATATAGCTGCCATATATACCGATCTTGGGTCTTGACTTCTTGAGCCAATAGAGGGCGCAATTTTCATCCGATTTGGCTGAATGTTTGCACGAGTGTTTTGTTATGACTTCCAACAACTGTGCTAAATACGGTTGATAACCTGATATAGCTGCCATATATACCGATCTGGGATCTTGACTTCTTGAGCCTCTAGAGGTCGCAATTATTATCCGATTTGCCTGAAATTTTGTACGACGGATTCTCTCCTGACTATCAATATACGTGTCGAATTGGCTGACATTTTACACAGGTCTCCAACATATAATTTAATTGTGGTCCAAACCGGATCATATCTTGATATCGCTCTAATAGCAGAGCAAATTTTTTGTTATATCCTTTTTTGCCTACAAAGAAATGCCGGGAAAAGAACTCGACAAATGCGATCCATGGTGGAGGGTACATAAGATTCGGCCCGGCCGAACTTAGCACGCTTTTACTTGTTCCATTTTGCCTTTTCACCCTCATCTTTTTGAAGCAGATGTCTTTTATGTCCCATTTCAAAAATCTAACTCTTTCCATCCGCCCGGTACAAAGTTCACCATTTCGTACCTTTTTGGTACTTTTTTTAGTACCTAAATGTACAAATTTCCAAAAATTCAGAGCTCTTGTTCAATTTGGAACTAAAGTTCCAAATATAAATATATAACGATAATGCCCCATTAAATATAATTTTTACACCCACCACCGAAGGATGGCGGTATATGCATTTTGTCATTCCGTTTGCAACACATCGACATATCCGTTTCCGACCCCATAAAATATGTATATTCTTGATCAATGTAAAAATTTAAGACGATCTAGCCATGTCCGTCCGTCTGTCTGTTGAATTCACGCTACAGTCTTTAAAAATAGAGATATTGAGCTGAAATTTTGCACAGATTCTTTTTTTGTCCATAAGCAGGTTAAGTTCGAAGATGGGCTATATCGGACTATATCAGACTATACCTTGATAAAGCCCCCATTTTGACCGATCCGTCGATTTAGGGTCTTAGGTCCATGAAAGCCACATTTATTATCCGATTTTGCTTAAATTTGGGACAGTGAGTTATGTTAAGCCCTTCGACATCCTTCTTCAATTTGGTTCATATCGGTCCAGACTCGGATATAACTGCCATATAGACCGATCTCTCGATTTAAGGTCTTGCGCCCATAAAAGGTGCACTTATTGTCCGATTTTGCCAAAAGTTGGGACAGTGAGTTGTGTAAGGCCCTTCGAAATCCTTCTTCAATTTGGTCCAGATCGGTCCAGATTTGGATATAGCTGCCATATAAACCGATTTCGCGATTTTAGGTTTTGGGCCCATAAAAGGCGCATTTATTGTCCGATTTCGCCAAAATTTGAAACAGTGAGTAAGGTTGAGCCCCTCGACATACTTCTGCAATATGGCACAGATCGGTCCAGATTTGGATGTAGCTGCCATATAGACTGATCTGCCGAATTAAGGTGTTGCGCCCATAAAAAGCGCATTTAATGTTTTTCATGTTGCCGAAATTTGGGACGGTGAGTTGAGTTGGGTCCTTCGATATTCTTCCTTAATTTGGCTCAGACCGGCCAGATTAGGAATTAGCTGCCATGTAGACCGATCTCTCGGTTTAAGGTTATGGGGCCATAAAAGGTGCATTTATAGTACGATTTCGCCAAAATTTGGGACAGTGAGCTGTGTTAGTCTCTTCGACATTTTTCTGAAACTTGACCCAAATCTGTCCATAATTTGATATAGCCGATATCTCGGTTTTAGGTCTTGGCCCCATAAAAGGCGCATTTATAATCCGATTTCACTGAAATTTGACACAATGATTAATGTTAGGTTTTTCGACATCCGTGTCATATATGGTTCAGATCGGTTTATTTTTGATATAGCTAATATATTTTTATACACAATTGAACAGTGACTTGTACTTATAAGTATTTGGTCCGAATCGGAACATATTTCGATATAGCTGCTATGGGTCATAAGGAATGCATTTTTCACCGAATTTTGACAAAAGGTGGTTTGCATATATGCCCTAGTTGATGGGTATCCAAAGTTCGGAGGGGCCAAACTTAACGCCTTTTTACTTGTTTTTTGAATCAAATTTAAACCTCTCCCATTTCAATCCCCCAAACTGTGGTATACGGCAGTGTCATTGTATTGACTTAATGTGGTAGCAGACTCATTTGTTGCCACTGTTAGTGCTGTTGCTGTCATTATTATTGCCATCATAACAACACATTTTAATGTTGATGCCACCAAACCTCATGTTCTTGGTGTTGTTGCCATAATGTTATGTGTCCTTTTAACACTTAACAATTTTTCCAAAGACAGAGTAAAAGAGAGTACAAGCAGCAAAAAAAGTAAGTAAAAATAATTTAACTAAAATTATGATGGCATTTATGATTTTCGGCTCATGTATGGCATTCTTAAACTAAAAGAATGCATTTTGCCAAAAAGTATGAAGAAAAGACAAAAAGCAATTGTTAGCATGCTGCAGCACATGATATGTGTGGGCTAGTGGTAATTTGCTTTGGTTCCTTTGGTATCCTTGCGGAATGTTGCCAAATTATTTGGTCTGTTTATCGAGAGCACTTCAAAGGATGTGATGAAGTCCATAAATGATTAGTATAATGGCCAGATGCAAGGGTATAACTGTTAGTCATACAAGGTTATGTTAAAATAGCAATGGTAGTTCATAATAATTCCAAGAAGATGAGATGACATCTTGCGAGATAATTTTGTTGCCTATCAGAGCTGCAAGTTATGCGAAAAAGAACAAGCAAAAGAGCTAAGTTCTACCGGGACGAATCATGGGAACCCACCACCTTAGATTCTGCTAAAATATGGGAGCAATGTCAGGTTATAAACCGATCTGAACCGAACTTGGCACAGTTATTGAGAGTCATAACAGAACACTATGTGCAAATTTTCAGCCAAATAGGACAAAAATTGCGGCTTCCAGGGTTTCAAGAAGTCAAATCGGGCAATCGATTTATATGGGAGCTATATCAGGTAATAGACCGATACGGGCCGTACTTGGCACAGTTATTGGAAGTCATAACAGAACACTACATGCAAAATTTCAGCCAAATCGAACGAAAATTGTGGCATGTAAGGGCTCAAGAAGTAAAATCGGGAGATCGGTATATATGGGAGCTATATCAGGTAATAGATCGATTTGGACTTGACACAATTGTTGGGAGTCATAACAGAACATTATGTGCTTAATTTCAGCCAAATCGAACGAAAATTGTGGCATGTAAGGGCTCAAGAAGTCAAAACTGGAGATCGGTTTATATGTGAGCTATATCAGATTATATACCGATTTGGACCGTATCTGGCACGGTTGTTGGAAGTCATAAAGGAACACCACATGAAAAATTTCATCCAAATCGGACAAAAAGTGTTCCTTTCATTGGCTCAAGAAGTCAAATGGAGAGAACGGTTCATATGGCAGCTATATCAGGTTATATACCGATGTGGACCGTACATGGCACGGTTGTTGGAAGCCATAAAAGAACACCATATCCAAATTTCAACCAAATCGGACAAAAAGTGTTCCTTCCAGGGGTTTAAGAAGTCAAATCCGGAGATCGGTTTATATGGGAGCCATATCTAAATCTGAACCGATATGGCCCATTTTCAATCCCCAACGATCTACATCGATATTAAGTATCTGTATAAAATTGCCTTTCACAAATGAAATACCGATATCTTATTGGTGTAATAACGTTTAACCTGGCAGGTCTCGAAAAAACACCTATCATATAAGTACCTAGGTTCAGCTGTGTATATAATCTTGTAAAATGTCAAAATTGAAAGAAATTGTAAAAGGTTTCCAAAATACATATCATAAAACCTCTTGGCCAAATGAATCACACTTTCATATCTCATCACCCCATCTACAAAGCGCACAATATCGTTGGTAGGTTAGGTCAGGTTTAAGTGGGAGTCTGCCATCGGACTCACTTAGACGTTTTCGTCCATTGTGATACCACAGGAACAGAAGAAGGAAGATGCCTTCCAGTTCCTACCGTTGAACCATCCAGATCGCTTTAAAATGCCCAATAACTTGCGAATGTTCACATCGGCTAAATAAGACAGGTTGTCAAAGAAATGAGAACCTAAAGTGGAACACCTTCTGACTGCTAGTGCGGTTCGGCCACATACGAACGGTTCGGCCGAAATAAGAATGCTCTCTTTAATTGTGCCATCCGCTGGCCAATAAATTACAAACGGGTGTGAGTTCCTGGAATGTCTAGCATCCCTGACATACATCCTTATACGGGAATAAGAAGACTAATATCAGACGAACACACACCATGAAAGTACGGATAGAACAACGCCAAACAACCCACATTGCGACGATGATGAAGGGAGGCAATAGAGTTGGATACACCACTGTCGCAAATCAACGCCATTGTTCTCCTCTTTACACGGTCCAGTAGCTCCAGAGATGATTTTGAAGCTCCTGCCCATACATGTGAGTTGTACTCCATTTTCGGCCTTATGAAAGTAGTGTAGATGTAAAGGAGATCAGACGGAGTGAGGGAAGCCTAAACACTTGAATGCTTCTTTCGACACTTCAAATACATGTTTAGCTCAACGGACATCACTTTGTATTTTCATGCCCAGAACATCAAGAGCTTCTAATTGCTCAACATCTACACCGTTGTTGGACGAAGATGATGGTAATGGGTCAGCGAATCGTTTATGTGACAACAAGCAGCACTGAGTCTTCCGTGCATTAAAATCGACTCGATTGATTCGACCCCACTCCGAAATGGCCAGCAAATCCTGGCGGAGTGTATCCGTCCATATCCCGCCTTTTGTAGTCAATCTCTCGAAGGCTCAACCTATGGTCGAATGAGTACGAATGACAGAGATCACTGTCATCCGCAAATGAGTAGATCGGATTCAATGTCTGACCCAACAGATCGTGGTTGAAAATTAGAAAAAGAGAAGGAGAAAGAGAAAGAACAGAGCCCTGGGGTACACCTGCGCTCAATTTGTACTCATTGGATGAGAACCCATCTATAACGACTCGAATAGTGCGATCTCTGAGAAAGCTCGAAATAAATCGATCGAAGCCATTACCGACACCAAATGCGACAAGCTTTGATAGTAGTGCACCGTGCCAGACCTTATCAAATGCCTTGGAGATATCCAGAGCCACAACCTTAGTCTTACCAAACTGGTGGATTGAGCGACTCCAGCGTTCCGACAGAAGTGCCATGAGGTCGCCAGTAGAGCGATTTCTGCGGAAGCCATACTATTGGGCGCTAAAAAGGCCATTAGACCCTAAACACCTCACTAGATGGTGATTAGCCATACTCTCCATGACCTTGGAGAGAGCGGAACATATCGCAGTTGGCCGATAATTCGCAGGATTTTTGGCCTCACCCTTCTTGGGTATTGGCTGAACGTTCGAAACCTTCCAATGCGCTGGGGAGACTCCTCTCACGGTAGGCAAGGTTAAAAAGTTTGCGTAATGGACGAGCGAGCGTCGAAGAACACTTGCGTAAGACATGTGTTGATATGCCATTCGGGCCCAGGGATTTATTTACGTCTAAATTTTCAAGAACCCTGATATAGCTCCCATGTAAAACGATATCCCGATTTGACTTCTTAAGTCCTTACAAGCCGGATTTTTTGTCCGATTTGGCTGAAGGTTGGCATGCGGTGTTCAATTATAACTTCCAACAACTGTGCCAAATATGGTCTAAATCAGTCTATAACCCAATATAATTCCCATATAAACCGGTCTTTCGATTTTCTTTGTTCGGTTCGTAGAAGCTTTCATTTTTGTTGGTTTGACAGAAGTTGGGAATGTAGAATAAAATTATGCCCTTCAACTAAATTTATTTTGTATACGCCAGAATCCTTGATGGTGGGTTCGACCCGTCCTAACTTAGCACGCTTCTTTTATATTTCATCCATACCATGCGGTATTACTTTGTTACCATGCGGTCCATAACCTGTCATATAGCTGTCATATAAACCGATCTTGGGTCTTGACTTCTTGAGCCTCTAGAGTGTGCAATTCTTATCTGATTGGAATGAAATTCTGCACGACGTGTTTTGGTTTGATTTCCAACAACGGTGCTAAGTATGGTTCGAATCGGTTTGTAACCTGATATAGCTGCCATATAAACCGATCTTGGGTCTTGACTTCTTGAGCCTCTAGAGGGCGCAATTCTTATCCAATTGGAATTATATTTTGAACGACGTGTTTTGTTATGGTTTCGAACAACTGTGCCAAGTATGGTTCAAATCGGTTCATAACCTTATATAGCTGTCATATAAACCGATCTGGGATCTTGACTTTTTGAGCCTCTAGAGGGCGCAATTCTTATCCGATTTGAATGAATTTTTGCACGAAGTATTTTGTTATGATATCCAACAACTGTGATAAGTATGGTTCAAATCAGTCAATAACCTGATATAGCTGCCATATAAACCGATCTTGGGTCTTGAGTTCTTGAGCCTCTAGAGGGCGCAATTCTTATCCGATTAGAATGAAATTTTGCATGACATGTTTTGTTATAATATCCAACAAATGTGCTATGTATGGTTCAAATCGGCCAATAACCTGATATAGCTGTTATACAAACCGATCTTGGGTCTTGACTTCTTGAGCCTCTAGAGGTCGCAATTATTATCCGATTTGCCTGACATTTTGTACGACTGATCCTCTCATGACCATTAACGTACGTGTTTATTATGGTCTGAATCGGTCTATAGCCTGATACACCTCCCATATGATCGATCTCTCTATTTGACTTCTTGAGCCCCCAAAGGGCGCAATTCTTATTCGAATTGGCTGACATTTTACTCAGGTCTCCAACATATAATTTAATTGTGCTCCAAACCGGACCATATCTTGATATCGCTCTAATAGCAGAGCAAATCTTTTCTTATATCCTTTTTTGCCAAAGAAGAGATGCCGGGAAAAGAACTCGACAAATGCGATCCATGGTGGAGGGTATATAAGATTCGGCCCGGACGAACTTAGCACGCTTTTACTTGTATGCCTCTAAGATGGTTCAGATCTCGTAACAACACCCAAGTGTCTTAGTCGATAAGCTGCAATAGACGGGCAATGATTTGTTCCAATGTCTTAATATCTTCTCTACAGGCTCTACACATGCTGTAACTGGCCGCACCTTTTCTGCATAAATGCGCTCGTAGTCTTATGTACCGAAAAAAAAATTTTAACTTGGCTAGTATTTCTCCCACTATATCATCCCAACCAAGCTTGAAACATAAATTTGTCCAACAATCGATGTGTCGTCTTCCTTCTTTCACTGTATAACATTTCATATCATTCTAAGGCCTTGTATGATGTAAGAAAATCTTTATCAATATTCCAAAAAAAAAACAAAAACTTATGAATTTCACTGGCTTCCAAAAATTGGAGACTTTTCAAAAGAACTGTCCCTTTTTATACTTTTTCTTCACTCAATCTCAATTCGAACATTTCCTGATAAGAACAAAAAAGAGAGATTCGAAACCCGCTAGAACATAATCTTAATGTAGTCAGAGACCTGAATCCATTATTTAATATAAGCGAGACAGCGATAAGAAATGATGACTGCTTATCTCCAGCCAACGTTGCCGAGAGACATCAAAAAGGTCAGGCAAAAAAAAACAAAAAAAAAAACTCTACACCAATAAGAAAAAGTCCCTCGCTAGAGGAGAATTGAAATAAATGCCAATTGAAAATATAAAATTAAATACAAAAATTTCCAAAGAATCATTTTCTTGCGTTCTTGCCTAGTGAACAGACGTGTGTTGTGGAAATCCAAAACAAAATGTATTCCAACAAATCTTTGGTGGCACTATTGGCCTTAGTGGGTATTGCAATGGCCGAAGTGGTTCCATTCCGGGCCTGCAGTGTCAATCAATGCCAATTGGCTGAAGTTCGTGTGGATCCCTGTGCCAGAGATAATCCCAATGCTGGCTGCACCCTAAAACGTCGTCAACCTGCCACCTTGGAATTGGATTTCACTCCCGAATTTAATGCTGATACTTTGTCTGCTTCCTTGAACTGGGTGAGACCCGATGGCCAAGAGTTACCTTTGATCTCAATGGACAGAGAGGCTTGTAAATACACCAATTGCCCTGTGACTAATGGTCAACAACAGACGTACAAAGTGGAAATTCCCATTGACAAGAAATTCCCCCTGAATGCCTACACCATTAAATGGACCCTTAAGGCTCCCAGTGGCGAACAATGCTGTTTCACCCATGACATCAAATTGATTCGTTAAGTGAGAAGCAAAAAACGAAGAACAAGCAGATGTTGTTGAGTTGTGTTTGAATATTGTAAAGAATTGAAAGAAAAATTAAAATAAAAAATTTTTTCAATGCCAATTTGCATTACTAATTGTTAAAATTTTGCTTGGAAAAAGTTTGAGTTTTTAGAAAAAAAAAAAACAAGTAAAGGCGTGCTAAGTTCGACCGGGCCGAATCTTGGGAACCCACCATTATGGACCCTGCTTCAATATGGGAGCTATATCTGGTTATGGACCGTACTTGACACAGTTGTTGGAAGTCATAACCGAACAGTATGTGCAAAATTTCTGCCAAATCGGACAAAAATTGCGGTTTCTAGGGGCTCAAGAATAAAATCGGTAGATCGGTTTATATGGGAGCTATATCCAAATCGGTAACGATGAGGCCCATTTGCAATCCCCAACGACCTGCATCAACATTAAGCATCTGTGCAAAATTTCAAGCGGCTAGCTTTACGCGTTCGACCGATATCGTCTAAACAGTAGTGAAAAGCATATGACCAACTTCGAACACTCTCCGCCAATAGATGGCGCTGAATTTGTTGTTGGTGATGCTCGCTGTGGATGCCCACCACATGATCATCATTATACCCGCCACCATAGGATTTGGAAATATTGATCTGGATCGCCTCGACATTCTGATTCGATTTAGCCATGGCCGTCCGTCCGTTTGTCGAAATCACGATAGAGGTCGAATGCGTAAAGCTAGCCGCTTGAAATTTTGCACAGATACTTAATATTGATGTAGTTCGTTGGGGATTGCAAATGGGCGATATCGGTTCAGATTTAGATATAGCTCCCATATAAACCGATCTCCCGATTTGACTTCTTGAGCCCCTGAAAGCCACAATTTTTGTCCGATTTCGCTGAAATATTGCAGGTAGTGTTCCGTTATGACTTCCAACATCTATACCGAGTACGGTCTATAACCTGATTTAGTTCCCATACAAACCGATCTCCCGATTTGACTTCTTGAGCCCTTACAAGCCGCAATTTCTGTCCGCTTAGGCTGAAACTTTTGCATGCGGTGTTCTGTAATGAGTCTCAACAACAGTGCTAAGCACGGTTCAAATCGGTCTATAACCTGATACAGCTCCCATAGAAACAAAGTTTTTTATTTCGAATTGCAATAACTATGCCAAGTATGGTTTAAATTGGTTCAAAACTTGCTCCTACATAATCCAATCTTCTGATTTGACTTTTTGAGCCTCTAGATGGCGCAATTCTTATGCGATTTGGCTCAACATTATTTTAACTACTTCTTCTATGACCTTGCACACACGTACCAAATATGGTCTGTATCGGTTCATAACCTGATATCGCTTCCATATTAAACGATTTCCCGATTTTATTTCTTGAGCCTCTAGAGGGTGTAATTTTAATTCAATTTGGCTGAAATTTTGCACAATGACTTTTAATCTAAATCAAGTATGGTCCGAATCGGTAGATAACGTGACATAGCTTCAATAGCTTGGCAATTTTTATCCATTATCCTTTGTTTGCCTATAAAGAGACATCGGGCAAAAAAAATAACAAATGAGATCCATGGTGATGGGTATATTATTGGGTTGCCCAAAAAGTAATTGCGGATTTTTTAAAAGAAAGTATTTGCATTTTTAATAAAACTTAGAATGAACTTTAATCAAATATACTTTTTATACCCACCACCGAAGGATGGGGGTATACTCATTTTGTCATTCCGTTTGCAACACATCGAAATATCCATTTCCGACCCTATAAAGTATATATATTCTTGATCAGCGTAAAAATCTAAGACGATCTAGCCATGTCCGTCCGTCTGTCATTCTGTCTGTTGAAATCACGCTACAGTCTTTAAAAATAGAGATATTGAGCTGAAATTTTGCACAGGTTCTTTTTTTGTCCATAAGCAGGTTAAGTTCGAAGATGGGCTATATCGGACTATATCTTGATATAGCCCCCATATAGACCGATCCGCCGATTTAGGGTCTTAGGCCCATAAAAGCCACATTTATTATTCGATTTTGTTGAAATTTGGGACAGTGAGTTGTGTTAGGCCCTTCGACATCCTTTGTCAATTTGGCTCAGATCAGCCCAGATTTGGATATAGCTGCCATATAGACCGATCCTCTAATTTAGGGTCTAAGGCCCATAAAAACCACATTTATGGTCCGATTTCGCTGAAATTTGGGACAGTGAGTTGTCTTAGGCCCTTTGATGTTTCTTTAATTTGGTCCAGATCGGTTCAGATTTGGATATAGCTGCCATATACACCGATCCTCCGGTTAAGGGTCTTAGGCCCACAAAAGCCACATTTATGGTCCGATTTCGCTGAAATTTGGGACAGTGAGTTGTCTTAGGCCCTTTGACATATTTCTTCAATTTGGTTCAGATCGGTTCAAATTTGGATATAGCTGCCATATAGACCGATTTCTTGATTTATGGTTTTGGGCCCATAAAATGCTCATTTATTGCCGGATGTCCCCGAAATTTGTAACAGTGAGTTAAGTTAAGCCCCTTGACATACTTTTGCAATATCGCACAGATCGGTCCAGATTTGGATATAGCTGCCATATAGACCGATATCTAGGTTTTAGGTTTTGGGGCCATAAAAGACGCATTTATTGTCCGATGTCGCTGAAATTTGAGACAGTGAGTTTAGTTAGGCTCTTCGACTTCCTTCTTCAATTTTGCCCAGATCAGTCCAGATTTGAATATAGCTGCAATATAGACCGATCTCTGGATTTAAGGTTTAGGGCCCATAAAAGAGGCATTTATTGTCCGATTTCGCCGAAATTTGGGACAGTGCTTTGTCTAAGGTTCATCGACATGTTTATGCAACTTGGCCCAAATCGGTCCAGATATGGATATAGCTGCCATGTAGACCGATATCTCGATTTAAAGTCTTGGCCCCATAAAAGGCGCATTTAGAATCCGATTTCACTGAAATTTGACACAGTGACTTATGTTCGGTTTTCGACATCCGTGTCGTATATAGTTCAGATCGGTATGAGGTATATGAGTATAAGGTATGAAATTTTCACCGAATTTTGATGAAAGGTGGTTTACATATATACCCGAGGTGGTGGGTATCCAAAGTTCGGCCCGGCCGAACTTAACGCCTTTTTACTTGTTTTACACTTTTTTTCTAAAGCAAGCTAAAAGTAACAGCTGATAACTGGCAGAAGAAAGAATGCAATTACAGAGTCACAAGCTGTGAAAAAATTTGTCAACGCAGACTATATGAAAAATCCGCAATTACTTTATGGGCAACCCAATAGATTGTTGTTACTCGATTTGTTCGCCCAGTCATTGAAAACAGCTATTTTCCCTTTATTAAATCAGCTGTTTTCAATGACTTGGCTAAAGAATCGATTGACATTGCGTAGAGGTTAGCATGTCCGCCTATGACGCTGAACGCTTAGGTTCGAATCCTGCCGAGACCATCAGAAAAAATTTTCAGCGGTGGTTTTCCCCTCCTAATGCTGGCAACATTTGTGAGGTACTATGCCATGTAAAACTTCTCTCCAAAGAGGTGTCGCATTGCGGCACGCCGTTCGGAATCGGCTATAAAAAGGAGGCCCCTTTATCATTGAGCTTTAACTTAAATCGGACTGCACTCATTGAGATGTGAGAAGTTTGCCCCTGTTCCTTAGTAGAATGTTCATGGGCAACATTTGCAAATTTAGCTTGACGATACGCCACTTGGTCTCGACTATAAAAAGGAGGCGTCTTATGTTTGAGCTAAAATTTCAATCAAACCTACTCCAATACGCTCTCACTGCTCCCAAATACCTTTCATTTGAGTCTCGTTTAGCTATGATCGAGTAATGTTTCCAATTTTGGTGGGTTTTTGGGGATGAGGCGACCCATAATTACCTGAACCTTATTATACCCTCCACCATAGGATGGGGGTATATTAATTTCGTCATTTTGTTTGTAACACCTCGAAATAAAGTATATATATTATTGATCGTCATGACATTTTAAGTCGATCTAGCCATGTCCGTCCGTCTGTCCGTCTGTCAGTCAAAAGCAAGCAAACTTTCGAAAGAGTAAAGCTAGGCGCTTAAAATTTTGCACAAATACTTTCTATAAGTGCAGGTCAGTTTGGATTGTAAATGGGCCTAATCGGTCCATGTTTTGATATAGCTGCCATATAAACCGATCTTGGGTCTTGACTTCTTGAGCCTCTAGAGAGCGCAATTGTCATCCGATTTGACTGAAATTTGAAACTGTACTAAGTATGGTTGAAATCGATCTATAACCTGATATATCTGCAATATAAACCGACCTTGGGTCTTGACTTCTTGAGCCTCTAGATGGCGCACTTCTTATCCGATTTGCCTGTAATCTGCACGTGATGTTTTGGTGTCACTTTTAACCATTGTGCTAAGTATGGTTTTAATCGGTAAATAACCTGGTATAGCTGCCATATAAACCGATCTTGGATCTTGACTTCTTAAGCCGCTAGAGGGCGCAATTCTCACCCGATTTGACTAAAATTTAGCATGAGGTGTTTTTTGTTATAGCTGCCAACAACTGTATCAAATATAGCTCAAATCGATCTGATTAGCTGCAATATAAACCTAGCTTGGGTCTTGACTTCTTGAGCCTCTAGAGGGCGCACTTCTTATCCGATTTGGCTGCAATCTTGCACTTGATGTTTTGGTGTCACTTTCAATCATTGTGCAAAGTATGGTTTAAATCGTTTAATAACCTGGTATAGCTGCCATTTAAACTAATCTTGGATCTTAACTTCTTGAGCCGCTAGAGGGCGCTATTATCAACCGATTTGGCTAAAATTTAGCATGAGATGTTTTGTTACAACTTCCAACAACTGTGCTTAGTATGGCGCAAGTCGGTACATAACCTGATATAGCTGCCATATAAATTGATCGGGGATCTTGACTTCATGAGCCTCTAGAGAGCGCAGTTATTATCCAATTTGGCAGAAATTTTGTACAACAGCTTCTCCCAGGACCTTCAACATACATGTGAAAAATGGTCTGAATCGATCTTTAGCTTGTTACAGCTCCCATGTAAACCGATCTCCCGATTTTGCTTCTTGAGTCGTTACAAGACGCAATTCTTATCCGAATGAACTTAAATATTACGCAGTGACTTCTACAATGTTTAGCATTAATTTATGGTCCGAATCGGATTATAACTTGATATAGCTCCAATGGCATAACAGTTCTTATTCAGTATTCTTTGTTTGCCTAAAGAGAGATACCGCGCAAAGAACTCGACAAATGCTGTCCATGGTGTAGGGTATAGAAGAATCGATCCGGCCGAACTTAGCACGCTTTTACTTGCTTTTTTTGTCATATTCGTAGTCTACTCCCGAATACCTTTAATTTGAGTCCTATATTAATGTGTACGTCCAATATGTCTGTTTTGGGGAATTTTTGCGTTGGGTGACTCCTTGGGTACTTGAACCTAATTTTTAATACCATACTCGTATTCTACTCTCCAATACCTTTCATTTGGTACCCATATTGTCTCTATCGGTCTACTTTTGATTTTGGATGAAGTTTTTGGGGTAACGGGGGAGGGTTCGTCACATTCTTATATCGTCTATACCTCCATCCTGACTATATTCATAATCTACTCCTGAATACCTTTCATTCGAGCCTCATACTATCATTATCGTCCAATAAACCTATTTTAGGGGATTTTGTGATCGGGGCGGCCCACCAGTTATTGGACCCAATTTTTATTAAAGAAATTCGTACTCTACTCCTAAATACTTTTCATTTGAATTCCATAATGTCGCGATCATCGGCCAACTTTTATTTTTTGGTCGTACTTTTGAGTTAAGGGGGAAGGTAAATATGTCCGGTACGGGGGTGAGACGAACCCCCATGTATTATATTCGTGCTCTAGTCTGAAATAACATTCATTTGAGCCTAATATTGTGATTATTGGTTCAAATTTCCATATGGCGGGCTTTGAGGGTGGGGCGGCCGCCCTAGACATCCCACCTTAAATATGTATACCAAATTTCTGCTTTTGAGTTATAATAAGCAAACAAACTATCCATCTCCGAGATGTGGCATTTTTGAAAAAAACGATAAGGGGAGGGTCCGCCCATTAAAGTTTGGATTTTAGATTTACTTCATTCCCTTGTACCTTAGTCGGTTCATATGTGTGGTTCAGGGGGAGTTTATGAAATGAGTCGTCCCTGAATCACTTGGCCATTAAACAGAGCATAGTGCTCCACTGTTAAATTCATTTATTTGGGCCACAATTGCAATTGATTAAGGAGAGTTTATGGGATGAGACTACCCCCAAACACTTGGTTTAAAATTTTAATATCAAATTCGTTTCTACAATCAAATATCAAATTGAGCCCCTTATATTGTCACAGTACGCAAACATGGAGGGTTTGAAAAGAGTCCAGGGGGCGGTCCCTGAAATAGTAGCAGCATCGTGCTAGAGCAAGATTTAGTTTGAACCCCGTAATGTCAAGCGTTTTGAAGGTGGCGATCAAGATATTCAAGGCTACATGTCTCTTTCAGATCCAAACTCACGGTGGCACATTTTTAAAGATCCGCAGGTTCTCCTGTGTCTATACCAATTTGAGGGTAAAGTCCATGGATAGAATAGGACAGCAATAATAGGTCTTTGGTAGTAGAGTACACTTTTTATTAGCAGGTGAGGGTCGATACCCCCGATGCTGAGACCCAAAAGACAATTAATTTGAGTCCTGAGTCGCAATCCGCATGTCCTGCTGAACGGCAGAACGTGACACAAATACTTGAGTTTTTATATCAACATTAGATTCAAACTCTACTGTAATAGACCTTTCGTTTAATTCCCATATTATACGGACCAAACTGCACGTCCTATTAAAGGTAATTAGATGGGTGGTCCGGTCCCAGACTCTGTGTACATCAGGTTTGTAATCAAATCTCAAAGACCTAGCAAACACCTTTCATATTATCGCAATCAGTAAATATGTTCTGTTGAGGGGTTTTTGATGGGTGGGCGTCTCAGATACCATGGAATACATTTTTATTTCAGCTTTTTACTATACTTTTAAATACCTTTCATTTGATAACCACATTGGTCCAATCATGTCCAGCTGGGGTGTTTTGGGGGCTAGGGAGTCCCCTTAGACACCAAGGAATACATTTTTATGTCAGATTTGTTCTGCACTTTTAAATACTTTTCATTTGTTACCCGTATTGCCCAAAGCGGTAAGGGTGACATTTTTATGCCAATTTCGAACTCTACTCTTCAATACCTTTTATTTGATACCCAAATTGTCCCAGTCGGTAAACATGTCCGATTGGGTGGGTCCCCCCAAGTTACTTGACCCCAAAATTTGATTTCGTGTTTTTAGGAAACCAATAGGTGGCATACAAAATTTCGCTTAAATCGGTGCATGCCACTCCGAGATCTGGCGTTTTTGAAAACTGGGGTAAGGGGGAGGGTCCGCCCCTCTTCGGATATCAAAAAATTTATTTTTTCCGGACATTCAAACTCTACCATATGAGAAAATTTCATGAATATCGGTTCAGCCGTTTTTGAGTCTATACGGAATAGACAAACAAACAAAGCGCAACAATTTTATTTTTTTTTATAATAGATGGGGCCTTAGATGAATATTTCGAGGAGTTGCAAACGGAATAGTTTATCCCCATCCTATGGTGGTGGGTATAATTAACGTTTGGGGCTAAAATAGATAACATTGTAATGGCGAATCAATGAACAGTTCACTGTTTAAGCATCGATTATGGGTCTTGAAATGCAAATTCCTCTGGAAATTACTATTTTCGTGAGTCAAAAAATTTTGCTTTTTACAATTTTAAATTAATATCGAAAGACCTTTTTCTCTTTTGATTGTTTGCTTACAATATTCATAGACTTCTGCGGTCATCTTCAATATCATTTTTTTTTTTTAAACCCAACCATTTTTTATATGATGCTAGAATTAAATTTCCATTAAAAACTTGATTTGCTTGGGTAATAGTGTAGATATATTTACCAGGGTCGACTTTAAAGTTTTCAAAAAGAGAACAACTTATGAGACTGTGTTTGAACCGAAGGGTGAAGTGGACATTTTCTTATTTCGGTCCGCAGGAATATTCTGTAACTCATAAAAGTCAGTTTTTTTCTGAAAACAAATTTTAGGTCATTCAAGCATAGCTGCATTACTATTATTGGGGATCTGTATTTGTATCTGTTGCCATTGGAGTGGCAGATCTAGAGCTCGGAAGTAGGCTGATAATGGGCTTCAAAGACTCTATAACTGCGAGTAAGTATGAGGCCATAGCTTGTTGTCTACTTCTGAGACCTCGACTAGTGGAGCGTCTGCGGCAGGCTCCCACTGGTCACCATGGCCTTTTGACGAAAACACCCAGTTCGAGCCTTAAACACAAGGCCAAACCTATTTTATCAACACGCGCCCAGCCGATCGGCCTTCGATAACAAACAAATAAGCTCTTTAAGTGATTTGGATAATAAAAGGCGCTTGGCTCTCAGGTCGATTGAGAGGCTTGGTATGAATGATCCTAAAACTCTCACCGATAAGGAAAGAGAATCTCTACGATAAGGAAAGAGAATCTCGGAGATTCGCTGCACAGGCTAACCCATAAACTACATGTCTAAAATCGGAAAATGCAACGCAGTCAGTCAAAAGGCTGCGACCACCTGCATGGCATCCCATGCCCAAAAGAACTAAAGCGAACAATAACAAGTAAAAAAGCGGGGCCTAACTTTGAATACCCACCACCTCGGATATATATGTGAACCACCTTTTGTCATAATCCGGTGAAAAATGCATAATTTATGCCCCCCATAGCAGCTATATGGAAATATGGTCCGATTTGCACCAAATTCGGCACGGACATTCAATGGTCTAACAAGTACCAGTCATTGTTCAATTTTATAAAACAATATATATTGGGTTGCCCAAAAAGTAATTGCGGATTTTTCATATAGACGGCGTTGACAAATTTTTTCACAGCTTGTTACTCTGTAATTGCATTCTTTCTTCTGTCAGTTATCAGCTGTTACTTTTAGCTTGCTTTAGAAAAAAAGTGTAAAAAAAGTATATTTGATTAAAGTTCATTCTAAGTTTTATTAAAAATGCATTTACTTTCTTTTAAAAAATCCGCAATTACTTTTTGGGCAACCCAATAGGTCTGTTTTGGTAGCTATATCCAAATATAGACCGATCTGGACCATATATGACACGAATGTCGAAAAGCGTAACATAAATTACTGTGTCAAATTTCAGCGAAATTAGATAATAAATGCGCATTTTATGGGGCCATGACTTTAAATCGGGAGATCGGTTTATATTGCAGCTATATCCAAATCTAAACCTGGTCCAAATAAAAGAAGAATGTTGAAGGGCCAAACAGAACTCACTATCCCAAATTTCGGCGAAATCGTGCAATAAATGAGCCTTTAATGCTTATATAAAATGAGCCTTTTATGCGTTCAAAACCGGAGGCCATCATTGTGCAGAGGTTAGCATGTCCACCTACGTCGCTGAACGCCTGGGTTCGAATCCCGGCGAGACCATCAGAAAAAATTTTCAGCGGTGGTTTTCCCTTCGTAATGCTGGCAACATTTGTGAGGTACTATACCATGTAAAAATTCCCTCCAAAGAGTTGTCGGACTGCGGCACGCCGTTCGGACTCGGCTATAAAAAGGAGGCCCCTTATCATTGAGCTTAAACTTGAATCGGACTGCACTCATTGATATGTGAGAAGTTTGTCCCTGTTCCTTAGTGGAATTTTAATGGGGAAAATTTTGAATTTGCATGGGTGCAAAACCTTAAATAGAGAGATCGCTCTATATGACAGCTATATCCAAATCTGAACCGATCTGGGCTAAATTGGAGAAAGTTGTTGAAGAGCCTAAGACAACTCACTGTACCAAAATTTCGGCAAAATCGGACAATAAATACGCCTTTTATGGGCCCAAGACCCTAAATCGGGAGATCGGTCTATATGACAGCTATATTCAAATCTGGATTGATCTGGGCCAAATTAAAGAAGAATGTAGACTGGCCTAACACAACTCACTATCCCAACTTTCAGCAAAATCGGACAATAAATGCGCCTTTTATGGGCCCAAGACCCTAAATCGGGCGATCGGTCTATATGGATTGATCTGGCCCAAATTAAAGAAGAATGTCGACTGGCCTATCACAACTCACAGTCCCAACTTTCAGCAAAATCGGACAATAAATGCGTCTTTTATGGACCTAAGATCTTAAATCGGGAGATCGGTCTATATGGGGGCTGTATCAAGATATAATCCGATAAAGCCCATCTTCGAACTTTACCTGCTTATGGGAAACAAAATTTCAGGCAATTCGGATAATAATTGCGACCCCTAGAGGCTCAAGAAGTCTAGATCCCAGATCGGTTTATATGGCATTATATCAGGTTATGGACCGATATGAACTATACTTAGCACAGTTGTTGAAAGTCATAATAAAATACGTCATGCGAAATTTCAGCTAAATCGGATAGGAATTGCTCCCAAGAAGTCAAGACCCCAGATCGGTTTATATGGCAGCTTTATCAGGTTATAGACCGATTTGAACTATTCTCAGCATAGTTGTTGAAAGTCATAAGAAAACACCTCATGCAAAATTTCGGCCAAATCGGATAATAATTGCGCCCTCTAGTGGCTCAAGAAGTCTAGACCCCAGATCGGTTTATATGGCAGCTATATCAGGTTATAGACCGATTTCAACCATACTCGGCACAGTTGTTGGAAGTCATAACAAAACACGTCATGCAAAAATTCAGCCAAATCGGATAATAATTGCTCCGTCTAGTGGCTCAAGAAGTAAAGACCCCAGATCAGTTTATATGGCAGGTATATCAGGATATGAACCGATTTGAACCATACTTGGCACAGTTGTTGAAAGTCATAATAAAACACGTCACGCAAAATTTCTGTCAAATCGGATAATAATTGCGCCCTCTAGTGGCTCAAGAAGTAAAGACCCCAGATCGGTTTATATGGCAGCTATATCAGGTTATAGACCGATTTGAACTATTCTTACCACAGCTGTTGAAAGTCATAACAAAACACCTCATGCTAAATTTCAGCCAAATCGGATAATAATTGCGCCCTCTAGTGGCTCAAGAAGTCAAGACCCCAGATCGGTTTATATGGCAGCTATATCAGGTTATTGACCGATTTCCACCATACTTACCACAGTTGTTGGAAGTCATAACAAAACAACTCATGCAAAATTTCAGCCAAATCGGATAATAATTGCGCCCTCTAGAGGCTCAAGAAGTCAAGACCCCAGATCGGTTTATATGGCAGCTATATCAGGTTATGGACCGATTTCAACCATACTTACCACAGTTGTTGGAAGTCATAACAAAACACGTCATACAAAATTTCTGCCAAATCGGATAAGAATTGCGCCCTGTAGAGACTCAAAAAGTCAAGATCCCAGATCGGTGTATATGACAGCTATATCAGGTTATGGACTGATTTGCACCATGCTTAGCACAATAGTTGGAAGTGTTAACGAAACACGCCACGCCAAATTACAGCCAAATTGGATAAGAATTGCGCCCTCTAGAGCCTCAACGGCGACATCGGATAATAAATACATCTTTTATGGTCCCGAAACCTTAAATCGAGAGATCGGTCTATATGGCAGCTATATCCAAATCTGAACCGATGTGGGCCAAATTAACGATGAATGTGGATGGGCCTTACATAACTCACTGTCCCAAATTTCAGCGAAATCGGATAAAAAATGTGGCTTTTATGGGCCTTAGACCCTAAATTGGAGGATGGGTCTATATGGCAGCTATATCCAAATCTGAACCGATCTGAGCCAAATTGACGAAGGATGTCGAAGGGCCTAATACAACTCACTGCCCCAAATTTCAGCAAAATCGGATAATAAATGTGGCTTTTATGGGCCTAAGACCCTAAATCGGCGGATCGGTCTATATGGGAGCTATATCAAGATATAGTCCGATACAGCCCATCTTCGAACTTAACCTGCTTATGGACAAAGAAAGTATCTGTGCAAACTTTCAGCTCAAAATCTCTATTATTAAAGACTATAGCGTGATTTCAACAGACAGACGGACGGACAGACGTAACGGACATGTCTAGATCGTCTTAGATTTTTACGCTGATCAAGAATTTATAGGGTCGGAAATGGATATTTCGATGTGTTGCAAACGAAATGACAAAATAGATAAACCCCCATCCTTCGGTGGTGGGTATAAAAATCTACCAAAATTTTTGCCTACCAACCTACCAAGAGAATAAAACCTACCAATTTTGGTAGAAAGTTACGAAAAAACGGAAACACTGGCTTTAACAAGAACCAAAACTTCGATGGGGGAAAATCAAGTGGTCAAAGAGTCCAGTGGAGGAGAAGTCAAGTGGAGTAGGAGTCCAGCAGACTGAAGAGCTTGGAAATCTATTCCAAGATCGGGACAAGTGTTCTCTCATACCCAATGGCAGTAAAAACAACTTCCTTAGCATCCCTCGCATTATTATCGCTACGCATATCTTCGGTTATCATTAGCTCCAAGAGCAATGAAAGGACAATTAATTTTTGTTTGTAATTCTAAGTCAGTCTTGTTATTTTTTTTTTATTTCTCTCCTTCCCTCCTTCTCCTCTTCCTCCACGCAGAAAGAAAAACAGCCCTTAATATTCATAGTTTTCTGCCTTTGTGGTGTTTGTAGCAAAGTGTCTTATTTACCCAGCATAAATCGTTACATTTTATGACATTTTTCTTTTAAGATTTTTCACGTTTTCCAATCTCTGATTGTTGTAAAAAAGAAAAACCACTTGAAAGGCACAAAAAAAAACTCTGTAAATATTTATTTAAGAAACTCTGCCCTAGAACGCACGAAAAAAAATGAGATATGAAAATTTAATTCCAAGTGAGTGACCTATTGATTGACATGAATGAAACAAGAAAAAAAATGCTCATTGGTCTTGTTTTTGGGCGAATGGTGGTTCATTGCATCTTTGTCATCCATATCACCCACCGGCAGTGTTTGTGCTGTGCCGACTGTCTGGACCTGAAAGGTTTAATGTTCACTGACCTGAAGGCGCATAGCGCTTAGCTACTCATGATAACTCTGGACTAAATTATTTCAATTATTTGATGGGAAGTTCTTTTTTTGGAAAAATTGTGATTTTTTGTGTTTTCGCTTTTAAGGGACACACGTTGAAAGATTATTGGAGTATTGGGAGTATCAAATAAATGGAAAGTGATTTTTGTTTACATTATGGGAAAATAAGATTTTCCGATGGTTTGAGGAGTTAGATGCTGTTTTTCTTATCATATTGGAGAGTGTTTGTCGCAGGGGATTTCAAGTAATAATTTAAACTTTTTATTTTATTCCCACCGCCATAGGCAACGTGTACCACCAAAATCGAAGAATAGAGTGAAGACGAATATCCCTGGAAGACACGCCATGAAAATAACGATAGAGCAACACAACGCTATCCATATTCCGACGATGTTCAATAGAAGCAATAGAGTTGGATACTCTAAGGTCCCCAAACAACACTAACGCTCACCGTTGAACCCGGTCAAGTAGCTCCAAGGATGATTTTTGATGTAGGTAGTATAGATATTCAGAAGATCAGAAGAGAAGAAATATTTCATGCACCGCTTAAGAAAAGCCCAAACACTTGAATGCTTCTTTCGACACTTGGAATACGTGTTTTGGCCAACGGACATCACATTGTATCTTCGTGCCCAGAACATCAAGATCATCTGACTTTTCAATATCTATACCGTCGATAGATATCGACGATTGAAGTGGGTCAGTGAATCGCTTGTGAGACAAGAAACAGCACTGCGTCTTCTGTGCGTTAAAGCCTACTCTATTCATTCTACCGCACACGGAAATGGCCAACAAATCCTGGGGGAGCGTCTCATCCATAATGCGCCTGCTGTTCACAATTTCTTGATGACTGGGCCTATGGTCGAATGAATATGAATGACACAGACTATTGTCATCAGCAAATGAGTAGTCTGGATTCGAAGTCTGACCCAATAGATCGTCAATGAAAATAAGAAAATGGGAAGGAGAAAGGACAGAGCCTTGTGGCCCACCTGCGGTCAATGTATACTCATCTGATGAGAACCCATCTACAACTCGTATAATGCGATCTCTGAGAAAGCTCGATATAAAACGAACGAAGTTATTTCCGACTCCAAAAGCGACAAGCTTTGATAAAAGTGCACCGTGCTAGACCCTATCAAATGCCTTGCAGATATCCAGAGCGACGATCTTACTCTGACCAAACTGGTGGATAGAGCAACTCCATGGTTCCGACAAAAATGCCAATAGGTCTCCCGTAGATCGATTTCTGCGGAACCCATACTGTCTGTCGCTAAGAAGGGCATTGGACTCTAAGTATCTGACAAGATGAAGGTTAACCATACTCTTGAAGAGCGCGGAGCATATCGCAATTGGCCACAGGGTTGTTCGCCCCACCTTTCTTGGGGATAGGCTGAACGTTCGCAACTTTCCAACGCGCTGGGAAAAGACCCGCACGATAAGCAAGGTTGAAAAGGTTGCGTAGTGGAAGAGCAAGCGTAGAAGAACACTTATAAAGAACAAGTGTTGATATACCGTCCAGGCCCGGAGATTTATTAACGTCGAGATCCGCAAGGACCCTTTTAACTCGAACGAGTAAAGCTAGCCGCGTGAAATTTTGCACAAACACTTCTTGTTAGTGTAGCTCGGTTGGGATTGTAGATGGGTCATATCGGTCCATGTTTTGATATTGCTGCCATATAAACCGATCTTGGATCTTGAATTCTTGAGCCACTATAGGGCGCAATTCTTTTCCGATTTTGGCTAAAGCTTTGAATGAGGTTTTTTGTTATAACTTCCAATGATTGCGCTAAGTATGGTTCAAATCGGTCCATAAACTGCCGTACAAACCGATCTAGAATTTTGACTTCTTGAGCCACTTCAGAGCGCAATTCTTTGGTATATATATTTTTGATCAGCGTAAAAATCCAAGACGATCTAGACATGTCCGTCCGTCTGTCCATTTGTCTGTTGAAATCACGCTACAGTCCTTAAAAATAGAGATATTGAGCTGAAATTTTGCACAGATTCTTTTTTTGTCCATAAGCAGGTTAAGTTTGAAGATGGGCTATATCGGACTATATCTTCATATAGCGACCGATTTGCCGATTTAGGGTCTTTGGCCCATAAAAGCAACATTTATTATCTGATTTTGCTGAAACTTGAGACAATGAGTTGCGTTAGGCCAGTCGACATCTTTCTTTAATTTGGCCCAGATCGGTCCAGATTTGGATATAGCTGCCATATAGACCGATCTCTCGATGTAAGGCTTTGGACCCATAAAAGGCGCATTTATTGTCCGACTTCGCTGAAATTTGGGACAGTGCGTTGTGTTAGGCTCTTCCACATCCTTTTTCAATTTGGTCTAGATCGGTGCAGATTTGGGTATAGCTGCCCCATAGACCGATCTCTAGATTTAAGGTTTTGGGCCCATAAAAAGCGCATTTATTGTCCGATGTCGCCAAAATTTGGTACGGTGAGTTAAGTTAAGCCCCTCGACATATTTCTTCAATTTGGCCCAGATCGGTTCCTATATTAATATAGCCGTCATATAGACCGATCTCTCGATTTAAGGTTTTGGGCCCATAAAAGCGCATTTATTGTCCAATGTCGCCGAAATTTGGGACGGTGAGTTAAGTTAAGCCCCTCGACATATCTCTGCAATTTGGCCTAGATCGGTCCAGATTTGGATATAGCTGCCATATAGATCGATATCAGGGTTTAAAGTCCAGGCCTCATAAAAGGTGCATTCATAATCCGATTTCACTGAAATTTGACACAGTGACTTATGTTAGGCATTTCGACATACGTATCGGTCTATATTTGGATATAACTACCAAATAGACCAATATTTGTTATACAAAATTGAACAGTGGCTTGTACTTATTAGACCACTCAATGTCCGAGCCGAATTTGGTCCGAATCGGACCATATTTAGATATAGCTGCCATGGGGGCATAAATTATGCATTTTTCGCCGGATTATGATTAAAGGTGGCTTACATATATACCCGAGGTGGTGGGTATCCAAAGTTCGCCCCGGCCGAACTTAACGCCTTTTTAATTTGTTTTTCTTCCAGTGTTATTTGTGGAAAGTTTGGAAATGTTGTGGAAAGTTTGGAGTGAATCGTTTTGTGAAGTGGACCAAATGTAGATGCGAATTATGTTGTGGAAAGTTTGGAGTGGATCGTTTGATTCCTATGGATGTTATCTTGCTTCTTATAGGCAGATATTGCTGAAGCGACTTAATATGTCAAGGCACGCTTGGATCTTTCATCAACATTTCTTGATGTTACAAACGAATGGATGAAGTTTATATACCAAATCCTGTATGGTGAAGGGTGCAAAAAGGTTTAAAATATTTTTTACTTCACTTATTGTTGCGTTTCTCGAGAAAAGCCCAGCGGAAATATTCCCTAATTATTTACATTTTAAAACAAGATAAGAAAATCTTTATGTAAATTCTAAATTTTTGATTTAATGAATCGATAATCATGCCGAAAAGGGAAAACCCCAAAAAAATCAAACACGTTTTCTTCTTAAACATTGTTTTATAATTAGAAAAAAATGGTTATTCCCTGTAAACAATGTCTTATTAGCAACTCATCATAAACTAATTAGTCAGTCATCCCTACTCTTCAGCAATGCATAAACAATCACAACCCAAAAATTTTGAAAAACACAACAAAAACTCACTTTGAATTCTCCTAAGTATTTCCAAACAAAATCATTGACAGTCTATCAAATAAATGAGGCATTCTATTAAGCAGCCAAAAGAAAAAAAACACAAAAGTGAAGTATTGCCGACACAAGGCAAAGGATCATGAGTATCTTTAGAAGTATGGCAGTGAAAGGCTTCATTCCCATATACAATCATCTTTTTCATCATGCTGCCAAGCTATGGAAATTACTTTGGCTATGGCTTGACATCAACATAGGAAACCTTATGTCACCCATCGACTGTCATTGGGAATCCTAAATGCAATTGAACATTCATGCATGCTATGAAGTCCTACACATGCAAGGGACACATAGGAGGTACTTGCAAACACTCAGCGACAGGAGTAGAACAGAATGTTTAAGTCTTGTTGTCTACGTGGCATCCACTCACAGAATCTTTAAGAAGTGAATGACATCTTGGAGAAGGCACAACCAGCGCTAGCCATGCTCCTGCAGTCAACTTTGGCTGTGATTGATTTGTTGATGTCTCTGTGGCATAGTTGTTCAATGATTTGAAGGTCCTAATTTTGCATGAAGAAAATGATATTTGTTGCATGCTCTCATGCCTAGAGTTCTTGTCTATTGACAATTGGTGTAATATGTCAGCGAGAGCAAGGGGAATTGATTTCCAGTCATCACATTTGTGCAGACATTTGTTACAACACTTGGTGGCTTTTGTCATTGGGTTACGCCACACTTCATTTCGAAGGCGTTAAATTTCACATTTGCTTTGGAATTTGACAAAAACAACGGAATATGTGAATCCTAATCTGTAACTTGCGCAAAATGTCAATATGACTGATTTCGGATTAGAGGTTATGTCCGGTATAATTTTGGATAGTATCTAAAGAAAATTTCACAGCTAAGATTTTCGAAAAAATTTGGATCCATTCTGATAAGTTTTTACAGCCACCTAAGGATGGGGGTTTACTAACTTCGTCACTCCGTTTGTAACACATTTAAGTCCACCTAGCTATGGAGGCCACCGTAGAGCAGTGGTAAGCATGTCCACCTTTGACGCTGAAAGCCTGTGTTGAATCTTGGCTCCCCTCCTAATGCTGGGGACATTTGTGAGGTACTTTGCCATGTAAAAACTTCTCCCTAAAGAGGTGCCGCTCTGCGGCACGACGTTCGGGCTCGGCTATAAAAAAGAGGTCCCTTATCATTGAGCTTAAAATTGAGCAAATTTCCAGCCATGTTCGTCTGTCTATCGAAAGCACGCTAACTTTCGAAGAAGCTAAACTAACCGCTTGAAATTTTGCAGGGTAGGTCAGCTTGAAATGTAAATAGACCATTTCGGTTTATGTTTTGATATATATGTGAACCGATATTGGATCTTGAAGTCTTGAGCCTCCAAAAGGCCCAATTCTCATCCGATTTGGCTGAAATTTTGCTTCTTAAGCTTCTAGACAACGCATTTCTTATCCGATTTGTCTAAGATTTTGAACTATGACGTTTGCTACGACATCCACCAGATGTGCCAAGTATGATCTGAATCGGTCTTAAACCTCCCTTATACTCCGACCTCCCAATTATACGTCATGAGCTTTAGAGGGCGCAAATCTTATCCGATTTGGCTCACATTTTGCACAACGACTTCTCGTCTGACCTCCAACATATGTGAGAATTATGGCCTGAATCGGTCTTAAATCTGATAAAGCTCCTATATAAACCGGTCTCCCGATTGCACTTCTTGAGTCTCTTGAGATCGCAGTTTTTGTCTGATTTGGCTGAAATTATGCAGAACGAATTCACCTATGACCTTCAGCATACGTACCAAATATGGTTTGAATTGGTCAATAATCTGATATAGCTCCCATATAAACCGATCTCTGGATTTTACATCTTGAACCCCAATATCCAAACCAAATATGGCCCGAATTGGATCATAACCTGATAAAGCTCCAAACATATCAATTCTTATCCATTGACCTTTATTTGCCTACTAGCTGAATAGGGCCCCCTCCGCTGCGTCTTCTCTCACTCTCTTATTTTGTCTGAGCCCTATACTGTCTGAGCCCTATACACGGTCAAGTCCTGTTTGCGGGTACTAGTACGGCCCCAATGTGGATAACATATAGGTGCTCTACTCCTAAATATCATTTGAGCCTTATATTGCTATGGTCGGTAAATAAGACCGCTATGGGGGTATATATAGGGGTGAGGTGGATCGTCGTATATCAGATTCGTTCTCGAGTATTCAATACCTTTCATTTGAGCCCCATATTGTCATTATTGGTTTGTATTGAGCGGGCTTTGGAGGGGGATTGCCCTCTGACACATTCTTTCATTTGAGTACAATATATTCTCGATCGTCCTACATGACATTTTGGTGTTGTTTTTGTGGGGAGCGCACTCTCCCCCCGACCCAAAAGACAATTTATTTCAGTCCTTTATTGTCACGATATACATGTCCTGCTGAATGGCAGGGCGTGACCCAGATTCTTGAATCCTTATATCAACATTAGATTCGAACTCTACTGACAAAGACCTTTCTTCGAAATCACATACTATCCGGCTCGAACTACACGTCCAATTGAAGGGTATTTAGAGTGTGGGCCGGTCCCTCCCTCTCTCCCGGACTCAATCCCAAATATGTATACCAGATTCGTAGTCAACTCCCAAAGATCTTTCATTTGATTCCCATTTTGTGACGTTGGACATCCAAGCCCGTTTAAGGGGTTTTGGGTTTGGGAAGGCCCCGTGGACACCTTGGACCAAATTCTTATGACATATGTGTACTCAACATCCAAAAACTTTTCTTTTGGTATCCATATTGTCCCAATTGGTAAATATGCCCTACGGGGGGTTTTGGGTGGGGCAGGTTTCTCAGATACAAAGGAATACATTTTTATATCAAATGCTTACTCTACTTTTAAACAAATTTCATTTCATATCCATATAGTCCCAAATGGTAAATATACCCTGCGGGGAGTATAAGGACCCTCGGACACCAAGCAATAAATTTTTATGTCCGATTTTTACTCTACTTTAATTTGATACCCATATTGCCCAAAGCGGTGATAGAGTCCCTGAAGTGTTTTATGGGGGTGTGGGACCCCCCGATTACTTTGGACGAAATTTGTATACCAAGTTCGTACTCTACTCTTAAATACCTTTCATTTGATACCCATATTGTCCCAATCGGCATACGTGTCCGTCCGGGTGGGGTTTGGGATGGGGCGTCCCCCCATACATTTTATACCAATTTCGAGTTTTGGGATACCATAAGGTGGCTTACAAAATTTCGCTTAAATCGGTGCACGCATCTCCGAGATCTGGTGTTTTTGAACATAGGGATATGGGGGAGGGTCCGTGGATTTTTCTGCTCTCAATAAGTAAAAGTCCAGTTTAAGGCTAAGGTGGATCCCCATAGACTTGGTCTCAAAAGTGGAAGTCAATTTCATGCTCTACTCACAAATACCTTTCATTTAAGATTCATACTGCCATGGTCTGTAAATATGTCCGATTTGAGGGGTATTTTGGGTTTGGGTTGACCCACGAAACACTTAGTCCCACAATTGGATATTAGATTCGCTTTCTACTTTCAAATACCTTTAATTTGTTACCCATACTGTAGTAATTGGTCTATAAGTCCGTTTATCGGGTTTTGGCGCTTACTTAAGGGTTAATGCTACTATTCGCTTGGAGTGGTTTAACGCCTATAACATGGATCATCATGTAGTGGTTGTATAAATGACCATATGACGACCTACCTAAATAGTCATCATTTAGTCTTTTTTTTAAATCAAATCAAATTGTCATATTACACGATTTTCTGTGCTAAAGAACTAATTTATCGGTCTATATATTTTGTGTGGTGCCGATAGCTCTTACTATGTAACAATGTAAAACTTTTGAACAGAAAAGTGTTGACCAGCAGTACGTCGTTTGGTCTTATCTATCGATGAGTCATTATAATTGATCGACTGTTTTGGGCTGAGGTGGTACGCTTGATATATGAGTAGAATGAAGATATCAGATTCGGAGTCCACAACCTTATACCTTCAATTTAACCGCATATTGTTATGATTGGTGTATACAGCCGTATGGTGGAGAGCGTCTATATGAGGGTTGTGCGCCACACTTCATCTGCCACTTGAGCACAAATTTGAATGACGCACTCTACTCAAAAATATCTACCATTTGATCCCCCGTTGTTTTAATTGGTCAAATAATCTATTTTAGGTGATTTTTGGAAGTATAGCGCCACGTAGATTCTTGGACACAAAGTTTAATGTCATATTCGTAATCAACTCCAAAAATACCTTTCATTTGAGTCTTATACAGCTATGATCGAGTAAAGTTCCCTTTTGGGGGTGTGGCGACCCGCAAGTACTTAAACATAATTTTTATACCCACCACCGAAGGATTGGGGTATATTCCGTTTGCAACACATCGAAATATCCATTTCCGACCCGATGAAGTGTATACATTTTTGATCAGCATAAAAATCTAAGACGAACTAGCCATGTCCGTCCGTCTGTCTGTTGAAATCACGCTACAGTCTTTAAAAATAGATATATTGAGCTGAAATTTTGTACAGATTCTAGTTTTGTCCATAAGCTAGTTAAGTTCGAAGATGGGCTATATCGGCCTATATCTTGATATAGCCCCTATATAGACCGATCCGTCCAATTTAGGGTCTTGGGTCCATAATAGCCATATTTATTATCCGATTTTGCTGAAACTTGGGACAGTGAGTTGTGTTAGGCCCTTCGAAATCCTCCTGCAATTTGGCTCAGATTGGTTCAGATTTGGATATAGCTGCCATATAGACCGATGTCTTGATTTAAGGTTTTGAGCCCATAAAAGCCGCATTTATTGTCCGATGACGCTGAAATTTGGGACATTGAGTTGTGTTAGGCCATTCGATGTCCTTCTTCAATTTGGTCTTGATCGGTCCAGATTTGAATATAGTTGCCATATAGACCGATCTCAAGACTTAAGGTTTTGGGCCAATAAAAGGCGCATTTATTGTCCGATATCGCCGAAATTTGGGACAGTGAGTTGTGTTGGGACCTTCGACATTCTTCTTCAATTTGGCTTAGATCGGTCCAAATTTGAATATAGCTGCCATATAAACCGATCTCTCGACTAAAGGTTTTGGGGTCGTAAAAGGCGCATTTACTGTCCGATTTCGCCGAAATTTGTGACAGTGAGTTGTGTTAGGCCCTTCGATATTTTTCTGCAACTTGGCTCAAAACGGTCCAGATTTGGATATAGCTGCCATATAGACCGATATCTCGATTTAAAATCTTGGCCACATAAAAGGCGCATTTATAACCTGATTTCACTGAAATTGGACACACTGACTTATGTTAGGCTTTTCGACATCTCTATCGTATATGGTTCAGATCTTTCATATATATTTTTTGATATATTGGGTTGCCCAAAAAGTAATTGCGGATTTTTTAAAAGAAAGTCAGGATTCACTGAATAAGGTTAAGCCAAGCGATCAGCCGATATATTTATTTTTAATATTTGGCAGTACTTTGCATTGAGGATGTCAACTTGTTCTCTTTTTACATTCTTTCTTTGTTTACGTTTTCTCCTATATGATGACATTTTCAATCGTCAGATTTGACATCCTTAATGATGTTTATGGGGCCTATCCACTTTGTGTTTTGCATGTGACCTAACCTTCTATTAGTGAATCCTGAAAGAAAGTAAATGCATTTTTAATAAAACTTAGAATTAACTTTAATCAAATATACTGATAACTGACAGAAGAAAGAATGCAATTACAGAGTCACAAGCTGTGAAAAAATTTGTCAACGCCGACTATATGAAAAATCCGCAATTGCTTTTTGGGCAACCCAATGGTTACTAAAAAGATCAATATTTTTGTATACACAATTGAACAAGGACTTGTGCTTATTAGTATTTGGTCCACATTGGAAAAATTTTCGATATAGCTGCTATGGGGCATTAGGTATGCATTTTTCACCGGATTTTGACGAAAGGTGGTTTACATATATACCCGAGGTGGAGGGTATATAAAGTTCGGCCCGGCCGAACTTAACGCCTTTTTATTTGTTTATGTCACATGCGTAATCTTCTCCCGAATGCCTTACATTCGAGTCCATATTGATATGTAAATCCAAAATGTTTGTTTGGGGAACTTTTGAGGTTGGAGTGGCACCTGGGTTCCTTGGACCCAACTTTTAATACCATATTCGTATTCTATTCTCCAATACCCATCATTTGATACCCATATTGTCCCGATCGGTTAACCTGATTTTAGGTGGTTTTTTTTGGGGTAATGGGGGAGGGTCCGCCCCTTCCAATATAAAAAAGTTATATAGCCTATTTCTCCTTCCTTACCATATTCTTAATCTACTCCCGAATACCTTTCATTCGAGTCCCATTATCGTCCAATAAACCAATTTTGGGTGGAGGGAATTGTGGGTCGGGGCAGCCCCCTAGGTACTTGGACACCAATTTTGACATCAAATTTTTATTCTACTCCCGTATACCTTCCATTTATTTTCTTCCTTTTATTTTTAGGTGGTACTTTTGTGATAAGGGGGAGCGTCCGCCCCCCTTGAGATATCAAAAAATTATATAGCCTATTGCTCCTTCCGAGCCACTTCCCACATATACTCTACTCTATACGGAACAAACAAATTTACAAACCCACAAACAAACACAAATTCAGATATAGATAAAGAGATACCGGTCAAAGAGCTTGACAAATATGTTCCATAGTGGAGGGTATACAAGATTCAGCCCTGCCGAACTTAGTACCCCTTTACTTGTTTGTATCAAAGATAACTATTGGTGCCTACCAATAAGGTTTTTTTTTCCCATGTGGAAAGAAGAGCGTTTACCTGATAAGAGAAAAGTAGTCAGGATATGAAATTTGCCGCTTAGGGGTGTTGTTCTCTTCCATCCGATTCTTATGGTAAAGTCTGTGGACGGCGTAAGCGGACAACAAATGCGCCTCTTATGGGCCATAAAACTTATATCGATTCTTATGGTAAAGTCTGTGGATAGTTTTCGGGATATTGCTGTCAAGAACTAGACAACTATCTTTGAAGAATCTTACGTGTGTTGCCATTACTAAGTCTGTGGTATTAGCAAAGTCATCTATACTCCCGCAATCAAGAATATCCCTTCCAAATCCTTGTAATACATCATAAATTCCCTTGGGATTGCGAAACCGAATTTCTTCCAATTTTTCTCCATGCAATTAGTGTAAATTTTACTCCAGCGACCTAATATGTAAATAATACTCTCTGTTTAATTATTCAAGATTTTCTCTTAATTTGTGGTAAGTTCATTAAGTAATAAAACATTTTCGTCCTTTTGGCTTTGCCTACGGCACCACACACATTGACCAGTCTGACACAATAAAGCAAAAGGAAAAGCGATGATGAACAAATTGTATTTTAATGAATTAATTCAGTTTGTTTTCATAGCATTTTTTTCCTTTCCACACCAAAAACAAAGGCCAACTTTGTAAAACCACCACCTACCTCTCTTCATTAGAAGAGAGTACAAAACCTGATGTTCCCTCTTTCTAACCGTGGCCATATTTTTTTTTTTTATAATTTATTCCAATGAAAAGCAAAAAGAAAAATTATATGCAAACGTTTTACAAAATAATTTCATTTCAAGTTTTTTTTGCCGTTTTTTCATGAGGAAAATATAGAATTTTCCTGTTTTTATGCGGTGTGCTTTTCCGGGTGTTGTTTCCTTAGCACACACACGTTCAGCATTCTCTTAACATCTCCATCCAAAGCCCACCATTCCGACTTTGGTGGCCGTTAATTATGTTTAGTGTTAATTTTCCATCGATGTCCTTGCTCTTCTTTGCTTGTTTTTCGGGGTGAAAACATTCATGTTTTGCATACAAAGTCATAGAATTTTCAGGTTTTCCTTGTGTTTTCTTTGTGGTCCTCTAGTCCTTTGGGTCCAATAGAAACTCAATTTTTCGCTTCTTGTTGTGGTTTTAGGTATCATTGGTTTTAAATTGAAACGTGTTCTTTTTTATGGCTTATTATCTGCCTTTTAATGATATTTTTATTAATTAGCTAATTAAAAAGTTCTAATAAAGAATGTGGACAATTTATGTTAAAAAACTTGTTGAAAATCCGGGAAATATTATTATGAGATTTCCTATCATTCGTGCGAGACCATAGATAATTGGGAAAATAAAACGTGTAGCAAGAATCTTAAGCAGGATGTATGTTTAAAATTTAGAACTGAAAAAAAAAAACAAGTAAAAAGGCGTTAAGTTCCGCCGGGCCGAACTTTGGATACCCACAAACTCGGGTTTATGTGTAAACCACCTTTTGTTATAATCCGCTGAAAAATGCATAATTTATGCCCCCATATCAGCCATATCGAAAAATGGTCCTATTTGGACCTATTTCGATACGGATATTGAAAAGTCTAACAAGTACAAGTCATTGTTCAATCTTGTAGAAGAAAATATTGGGCTTTTTGGTAGCTATAACCAAATATAGACCGATCTGTACCATATGCGACACGCATGTCGAAAAGCCTAACATAAGTCACTGTCAAATTTCAGCGATTTTGGATTGTAAATGTCCCTTTTATGGGGCCAAGACTTGAAATTGAGAGATGGGTCTATATGACAGCTATATCTAAATCTGAACCGATCTGGGCCACATTGAAGACGGATGTCGAAGGACCTAACACAACTCACTGTCCCAAATTTCGGCGTAATCAAACAATAAATGCCCCTTTATAGGCCCAAAACCTTAAATCGAGAGATCGGTCTATATGGCAGCTATATCGAAATCTGGGCCGATCTGGGCCAAACTGCAGAAAGTTGTCAAAGAGCCTAACGCAACTCACTGTCCCAAATTTCGACGAAAGCGGACAACAAATGCGCCTCTTATGGCCCATAAACCTTATATCGAAAAATCCGTCTATATGGCAGCTATATCCAAATCCGGACCGATCGGAGCCAAATTAAAGAAGAATGTTGAAGGGCCTAACACACAACTCACTGTCCTAAATTTCTGCGAAATCAAACAATAAATGCGCCTTTATAGGCCCAAAACCTTAAATCGAGAGATCGGTCTATATGGCAGCTATATCCAAATCTGAACCGATCTGGGCCAATGGGAAGACGGATGTCGAAGGACCTAAAACAACTCATTGTCCTAAATTTCGGCGAAATCGGACAGTAAATGTGCCTTTAATCGGCCCAAAACCTTAAATCGAGAGATCGGTCTATATGGCAGCTATATCCAAATCTGGACCGATCTGGGCCAAATTAAAGACGGATATCGATGGGCCTAATACAACTCACTGTCCCAAATTTTGGCAAAATCGGACAATAAATGCGCCTTTTATGGGCCCAAAACCTTAAATCGAGAGATCGGTATATGGCAGCTATATCCAAATCTGGATCAATCTGAGCCATATTGCAGAAATATGTCGAGGGGCCTAACGCAACTCACTGTTCCACATTTTGGCAACATCGGACAGTTAATGCGCCGTTTATGGGCGCAAAACCTTAAATCGAGAGATTGGTCTATAGGACAGCTATATCCAAATCTTGACCGACCTGGGCCAAATTGAAGAGGGACATCGACTGACCTAACACTACTCACTGTCCAAAATTTTGGCGGACTGTCCAAATTCGGACAATAAATGCGCCTCTTATGAGCCCAAAACCTAAAATCGAGGGATCGGTCTATATGGGGGCTATATCAAGATATAGTCCGATATAGCCCGTCTTCGAACTTAACCTGCTTATGGACAAAAAAGAATATGTGCAAAGTTTCACCTCAATATCTCTTACACCTCGAAATATTGATCTAGGGCCCCATAAAGTATATATATTCTTGATCGTCTTGACATTCCGAGTCGAACTAGCCATTTCCGTCCGTCTGTCGAAATCACCATAACGTTCGAATGCGTAGAGCTGGCCGTTTGAAATTTTGCACAGATATTTTATATCGATTTGGCTGAAATTTTGCACATAGTGTTCTGTTATGACTTCCAATAACTGTGTCAAGTACGGTCCAAATCGGTCTATAACCTGATATAGCTCCCATATAAACCGTTCTCCCGATTTGACTTCCTGAGCCCCTGGTAACCATAATTTTTGCTCGATTTGGCTGAAATTTTGTGCATAGTGTTCGGATATGAACTTCAACAAGTGCGCCAAGTACGGTCCAAATCGGTCTATAACCTGATATAGCTCCCATATAAACCGATCTCCCGATTTGACTTCCTGAGTCCCTGGTAACCGTAATTTTTGTCCGATTTGGCTGAACTTTTGCATACGGTGTTCTGTTACGACTTCCAACAACTGTGATAAATACGGTCCAAATCGGTCTATATCCCATATAAACCGATCTCCTGATTTGACTTCTTGAGCCCCTGGAAGCC
Source organism: Stomoxys calcitrans (assembly GCF_963082655.1). NCBI lineage: Eukaryota > Metazoa > Arthropoda > Insecta > Diptera > Muscidae > Stomoxys > Stomoxys calcitrans. Next base: position 59,843,934 of record NC_081553.1, on the reverse strand, counting down.
GCAATTTTTGTCCGATTTGGCTGAAATTTTGCACATAGTGTTCTGTTATGACTTCCAATAACTGTGTCAAGTACGGTCCAAATCGGTCTATAACCTGATATAGCTCCCATATAAACCGTTCTCCCGATTTGACTTCCTGAGTCCCTGGTAACCGTAATTTTTGCTCGATTTGGCTGAAATTTTGTACATAGTGTTCGGATATGACCTTCAACAACTGTGCCAAGTACGGTTCAAATCGGTCGAGGGTCTGATATAGCTCCCATATAAACCGATCACCCGATTTGACTTCTTGAGCCGTTGGAAGCCTCAATTTTCATCCGATTTGGCTGAAATTTTGCATATGGTGTTCAGTTATGACTTCCAA